>NC_045130.1:4574881-4879873 GCF_007655135.1 Punica granatum
TTGCGTTAATATTGCAATTATCATAGAAGCACTGTTTCATTGTTAATTTTTTGTTAATTTCACTCTTAGTAGATAGAACAATGTGGTATGATGACCTGCAGATAGTGGGATTATTTGGTGTTTATGGAATAATATCTTAGTGAACACACTCATGCGGGTCGTTGCACTATGTCCAATGAAGTGGCTCATGATAGTGGTTTTCAAACATACTGGGCTCTTGGGCTCATACAAATTTTTGTATGGATAGATGTCCGGCATATGGTGATTACCTGCTAAGGTGTTTCCTTATTTTTTGGTTTCACATCAAAGTAAACTAATGGGATGAAACACATATTTGTAGAAAGGGTAACTAGTCCAATTAATGGAAATATAAACCGCAAATGCACCGATAATAAACCTAAATGAATTATGCACCACACTGAAAAGAATTATACGTATATATATATATATATATATATATATATATATATCATTTATTAACTAAGATAAGTGGGATAAATCCTACAATTAGTAGTAGCAAAGACTAAATTCTGAGAATTTTGAGTTTAAATATTTCAAAACTGGAGTGATGGGGGGGGGGGGGGGGGGGGGGGGGGGGGGGGGGGGGGGGGGCGCAGGGGCGACGTTGCCGGGACGCCGTCAGTTTCGGTGTGTTGTGCTTGTGTGAAGTAGTTTTTTTATGTGAAGTAGCTTCTCTTACCCGGTGGATACATACTAACGTGACATGTTAGACGTGACATGTTAGAAGAATTGAAGAAGAAGATCGATTGTCGTCCTTAAGAATAATCTCATTAACATGTATTGTGGGTTATGTTTTTTCGTTAGATTTATCTACCTTAGCGACAATAATTGACAGTCAAAATCGAAAAGTGGTTCCAATGACAAATACGGTGGAAGATCAAAGAACATTCAAGATTAATCCAAATGCGAGGAGCCTATTAAACTAACTAAGACGTAACTAGATCCTTGAATAAATCCAGAGAACAATTGATGAACCTTATTCAGAAAGTGAGAGCATATTAACCGGGTTGCCTTGCGGAACAATCCAAATCGGTGGTGGTAGCTCCCATTGCTTGGGAGTTGGGACATAGAGTGGTCTGGTGCATTGATCTTCAAGGCTGAAGACTCCGATGTCGATTGCCCCAAGAGGTTGATAAGCCGCTTCCATCCAATCATCCATGTAGTAGATACAGTTAGGCCTGCACCCCGGAAAATCAGAAGCCAAGATCCAGCAAGAATGATTATGACCAAGGAATAGAGCTCGACCGTCGAGTTGATCCGACTCAACCAGCTCTATGTTCCCCTCTATGCTCTTCATCTGGTAGACTTTGAACGATGATGTCAGGTGGTGAATATCTGAGATATACGTGTACAGCTTGCCGTCGATTTCGAAGTATCCTGTGGCTCTGTCGTTGCTGCTGTCCTGGTCATGGTCATCCTCGTCAGTGCTGTCCTGATGGTCGTCGGCATCATCCTCGCTGCTGCCTAGGTCATCATCATCATCATCTCCGATATAGTCACTCTGCACATAGAACCTGTCGATCCACATTAGGGAATCCCCACAATCCACGATGTAGGACTGTTCTGCGCGCGACTTCAGGCGCTTTATGCATCCCAGTCTTATTATGCCTTCTCCGTCGGATACAACGGATACCAATACTTTATAGACACAGCATTTGCTACCCAGGGCGAGACGATGTCCTTGATAGTAGATTATATCTTCGAAATAGTACTCTTCATAATTTTCTTGTTTCAGATAAACCCAAGAGTTTTCTCCAGATTGAAATAGAGCGAGTCTTGCATCGCAAAACCCGTAAAGGGCAAGGACCTCATAGTCATTGGGAGCCAAAGATGGATCCTTCGATAGCACCGCCTTCCGAATCTCATACTCATGGCTGTAGTAGCTTTCCCCTATCTCCTCTGAGGTCGGGACTCGGGTGATGGGAGGGAGGTGGATAGTTTCTTGGGAGAAAGGATTAAAGAGTGTCAAGGCCAAGTCCTCCTCCGCGAATATCAACCATCCGTGTGAAGAGCCGCAACATCTCTTGCTGTAAGGTATGTGTAAACGAGAGCCGAGGACCCTGTTCCCGTCCACACAATACAGTCCACGATGCGTAGTGCTGTTGTCATCGGTTGGTACCAACAGCATAGGGAGTTGGGTTGGAGCTGGCTTGAGCCACCTCATGCTGTGGTCCTGAGCGATCGAAAGCCACGGCTTGCATACAGAAGCAGTCCGAACGCGATCGGAGATGTCCACTAGTTTGTCCAGTACCAAGCCGAAGACATCTTTCGGCAGCAAAGTCCAGTCGGGGGATGGTCCAGACGACCATGTGATAGCCATATCTAGAGAAGAAGATATGAAGACGCGCGACTTGATAACTGAGAGTATGTCCATGTCCATGTGTATATATATATATATAACTGACCGCAAATTAATTACTACTTCAATCCGATCACCAAAATATCCGGCCTTTCCCAAAAATATATCTATATATCTACATATATTTATATATCTATTTAATATTTTATATATTTTAATAAATTATATGTGAAAGTAAGCACATGATTTTGGGAGGTGGTAACATAGAGATATAGATTTCTAGGACCGGTCGTTAGATTTTTAATTTATTTGAAATTTAAATTTTTTTAAAACACATATAGATAGAGATAGATATAGATAAAGATTTATTTTTTTTATAGATATTATATATTTGTTCTTAAAAAACAAATGAGATTTTTTTTTATAGATAAATATATGATGTACTATCTATATTGTATTTTACATGATATGCTATAAATAGTGGATGTACACACATAAATCGTGACCGGTTCAACCCTATGTCGGAGGTCCCTCTCGGGCAGTCGACTCAGACCGCTCCACGCGGGAAGTTCCTCTCAAAGACACCTGCCACCATCGATTTGGATCATTCAGCAGGGTTAATATGCCCCCATTTCTGATGAAAGTTGAATGTTCTCTAATCTTCCACTGGATTTGTGTATTGGAAGCTGATTCAGGTTAAATGTTCTTTTACTTTCACACTGAATTTGTTATTGAACCTTTTCAATTTGGATAGCCGATCATTGACGATATATCTATATATCTATATTTAATAATTTATATATTTTAATAAATTATATATATGGAAGTAAGAACATGATTTTGGGAGGTGGTAACATAGAGATGTAGATTTCTAGGATCGATTGTTATTTTCTAGATTTTGAGTTTCTTTTAAACTGAATTTTAAATTTTAAACACATATAGATAGAGATAGAGATAGATATAAATAATGATTTATTTTTATATAAATATGATGTGTTATATATTTGTTTTTCGAAAAACAAATGAGATTATTTTTATAGATAAAGATATGATGTATTATTTCTATTGTATTTTGCATGATGCACTATTAATAGTGGATTTACACACATAAACCGTGACTAATTTGGCTCTACGTCGGAGGTCCCTCTCGGGCAATCGACTCGGACCGCTCTACATGGGAAGTCCCTCTCACAGACACCTGCCATCACCGATTTGGATCGTTCCGCAGGGTAATATGCCCCTCTTTCTGATGGAAGTTGAATGCTCTATACTCTTCCACTGGATTTGCGTATTGGAAGTTGATTAAGGTTAAATGTTTCTTTTACTTTCACACTGAATTTGTTATTGAACCTTTTCAATTTGGATGGCCGATCATTGACGATACCATTTCAGACAAACCTTTTCTTTCCTTTTTTTTTTTATGAATAATTTCAAATAAACCGAGTGAAATAACAGAAGATCTTCTCCCAACACATCGTGCAAGTATACATTAAACGAACCGGATAAGCTACTTAACATCACGAACTAGTTCATACAAGCAAATATACAAATTATATAATATACAGACTCAACTCAAATTCTCAGATCCGTAACAACTCTCTTTGTTCAGAAAAGCCCACAAACAAAAATCATCAATCTCATAAGATTAGGATGCCTTTTTGTCATCAGTTCATAACATCGTATAGTCGTCCAATTTGCCATTATATAAACTGGCAGCACCTTTCTCTTTTTATCTTGGATGAGTCCACCGGCCACGAGATGAAGGCCTGGTCTGTAACAGTTTCAGGCCGCTCAAATGTGGCTCTGCAAACTTTAATCTGGCCAACTGCCAACACCCGCTTTGAGAGTCTCCTGCATTATTATTATTAGAATAGAGCGGAGAAAATGGAACATGCGAACATCGCTGAACGACCAAAACTAGCCGAATAGCTTTGCTACTGTTTGAAAACAATGAAGTCACAACTCACCTGCAAAAAGATGATATACTGAAAAGTGATCACAGAGAGCAAGGCTCTTCCTGGATCGGAATCATGCCAATATTATCTGTCATGGAAAAAACACGCTATTAGTTTAAAAGGGCAAGTTTCTGCCGGAATCAATGCAAACATGCAGTGGCATCGAGAGTATTTACATGCTCAGAATCTGAATATGTCTCATGTGTCAGAAACGACGTCGTTCTTCCGGGGTTATACTAATATTATGCCGATACGTCCATACTTCTATAATTTATAGGAATACTCCCGATACGTCTAGTGACCTGATTAGGCCACGTAGCAAGTCTCTGAAAATCATTTTATACGGCGCGAAAGTATCACCTAGTAGTAGGGAAACACAGTCATAATAATGATGCACCGAATCTATATATATCTATATCTATATATATATATATATATCAACATGAGATGATTTCTCCTTAAAACTCAACCTGGTTAAGTTCCCACAATAGAAAGAGACTATGATAGCGTGTGAACGGTGTTTTTATTTGGATCGTTAATTAGGCTAGTTAATCTGATCGATCATTTCAGGTTCTGTCCAATACATATCAACACCTGTATATGCAGCTAAAATCGACTGGCGTTGCTGTGAAGTGTGAACTAACAGTTGATCTCAAGAGCTTTGATACTCCCAAATTCCCAATGTGATTGATTAAAATTAGGTCGAAAGTTTGATTTTGGTTGAGTTCTTCGCTGGTTAATGTTAATATTTATAATTACCATCAGGCCCTGTTGGATGCTTTTCAAATTACGTTGACTGCCCCTTTACTTTAATTGCAGACCGATCTTTTCTGATCAACGACGTCTCTCTGTCCAGGAGAAAAAGCAGTCAGGGAGATGTTAAACTTCTTTTTCCTTTCATTTCATATCATTTTTCCTTATTGAAACAAACCTAGTGAAGTGAGCAGCTCAGTTTTCTTTTTGCATCCAAATGCAATGCAACCCCATCGATTCCAATTTCCCTCCGCTCCCATCACATTCATATACATTCCATGACCATGGCCTCAGTCGGTGCAGCGGGCAGGGCCTGCAGTGCAGCCCTATACATGTGACTTTGATGGTGCAAACCGGTCAATGCTCACCATGGCCATCTCAGACCCAGACTCCAGAAGAGTAACGTGAAACTCTTACCCGAGAATGACCATTGGGTTATGCTCTAAACAGTACAGTACAACCAAATAGGGTACAGTCAAGGCAACTAATTAGCAACAACCTCAAGGACATTTTGCTCGCGCTAATACAACTGAACAGCAACAGAAAGTGATCAGGCAGGAAAAATGAGGGTCCTTTTCTGTTCTGTTTTGCTGTGCTCTGCCTATAAAAGGCCCTGCTTGCCTTCACTCATCCCTCGCTCAAAATCACCTGATATCCTTCCCTCCTCTTTTATTGTTTTTTTTCTCAGACTCCATTCCGCCACTCTAATGGCTTGTGTTGGGGGTAAAACTCTGGGGGTGACGGAAGTGGGGTCGGAGGGTACCCTGGCAACGACTTCAATGGGTATTGTAATAATTGCAGCCGAGTGTTCCTCAACGGCAAAGCTGTGGCGTATCACCAGAAAACTCAACCAGGTTAAAGTTCCCACAATAGAAAGAGACAATGATAGGGTGCGAACGGAGTTTTTATTTGGATCATTAATTGTGCTAATTAATCTTATCGATCATCTCAATTCTCAGCCCGATCAGATTAATAAGCCTAATTAACGATCCAAATAAAAACTCTGTTCGCACCCTATCGTAGTCCCTTATTTTTGTGGGGACTTAACCTGGTTGAGTTTTCTGATGATACGCTACAACTTTGCCGTTGAGGAACACTCGGCTGCAATTATTACAGAACCCGTTGAAGTCGTTGCCAGGGATTGCAAGCGATGACTTGACTTCTCCACATTTATCTTTGGGAGGTGGTAACATAGAGATATAGATTTCTAGGACCAGTCATTATTTTCTTAGATTTTGAACTTCTTTTAAACTGAAGCTGAATCTGCCCTTTTCCGGTAAGTTTCAGAGTGTGATGGAGATGGCGATGATGGCGTTGGGCAGAGCAGTGCAATTGAAGAGCAGAGTGAGGTAGAGCGGTCCTGTTCTGTTCTGCCTATATATGGTCCTGCTTGCCTCCGTTCATGTTCGTTCGCTCACTCTACTTCTCCCTCACTCAAGTCACTCTGATCCTTACTCTCTCTCTCTGTGTTCCATCTTTGTATCTTTTGTTTTTTGGATTCCTCGTTCATCTGATCAGCGATTTTTGGCTTTGAACCCATGAACTGATCGATCTATAGAACTGGAAATGGGGTAGAATAAGGAATTTAGCGCCAGAAATTTCAGCGGTTATTATAACCTGTGTGACCAAACTTCATAAACAGCGAAGTTCAGATGTCAGCTTCATCAGAACTCGAAGCTGTTCCGTTTTTGAAGGTCCAGCCACACAAGTTACAGTCATCGCGCAAATCTCACCACTAGAAGCAGTCGACGATCGGTCACCAGGGCTCCACCACTGGTACGAATATAAGCCGGATATACACCACCTGCCAGCTCAAGAGAATGGAGGGGTAGAACCTATCAAGTTGGATCAACGGAATAGTTGGTCTCAATCTTGGCCTCTGATTTTCCAGGGTGCAAGACGTACAGTGTTGGTACTAGTTGGTCTCGATCCTGGCCTCTGATTTTCCAGGGTGCAAGACGTACAGTGTTGTACCACCAACCCCTCACGACTCAGACCTCTATGTCGCAGGTCCCTCACAATGGCACCTTGCCACCAGTGATTCCGATTATTCTGCAGGGCAATACTCCCTGCTTTATTCTTCTTTCCTCTTCCAGTGGATTTGTAATTGGAAGCTGATTAAGGTTAAATGTTCTTTTTCCTTCCACTGAATTTGTTATTGAAACCTTTTTTTCGATTTGGATGGTGATCAATGTCAACACCGTTTCAGATAAGCCTAATGAAATAACAGAAGATCTTCTCCCAACACATCATATGAGTATACATTCAATGAGCCGGAGAAGCAACTTAACATCACAAACTAGTTCATGCAAGCAAATATATCCATTCTAATTATATAAATATAGACTCAACTCAAATTCTCAGATCCACAGTAGCTCTCTTTGTTAAGAAAAAGTGCACCAACAAAAATCATCACATAGGATTTAGATCTATCAATCTTATAAGATCATGATGCATTTTCTCATCAGTTCATAGCATCGTAATCGTCCAATTTGTCATTATACTGTAGCACCTTCCTCTTTATCTTGGATGAGTCCACCCATGTGATGAAATCTTCCATATTTCTCGTCACGAGGAAGGCAGGGTCAGTAACAGTTTCAGGCCCCACTCGAATGTGGCCCTGCTCGATATAGGTAATGGCTTCCTTTAAGTGCTCTGCAAACTTTAATCTGACCAACACTGTTGAGAGTCTCCTCCTGCAATATTAAAGGATATAGGAAAAATGAAACAAACATGACCATAAGAATATACCTGAACTACCAAATAAGAGCCAAATGAGCTTACAACTGTCTGAAATCGACAAAGTCACAACTCACCTGCAAAAGGATGATACTGATAACCGATCACAGAGAGCAAGGCTCTTCCGGGTCGGAATCACGCCCATGTTATACCTGTCACGGAAAAAACATGCGATGAGTTTAAATAAGCAAATGACTGCTGAAATTCACATGCTTGGCCATTCTCAAATGGTAGTTAATTTCACACTGACTCAAGGTACTAGGGACAGTAGTACCATGCTCATGAAAGCTATTAATCAACCAGTCCGAAAACTAAAGCTCACAGGCCACCAAAAAACATTATAATCCTATAAAATCAAGGAATATCTTAGATTGCATCCGAGTTACCATGAAGCCTGAACAGATAAGTCGATGAGGTGCTCAAATCAATATACGGCCTGTATCATCAAATATGGGAAAAGCAGCAAACCTTAGGCCACATAATAGATGTGCACTGGCGTTGAACTCTGTGTATGAATTTTCTACCCCAATTATCCTCAAACTCAAATTTGAATGGTCAAATAGAATTGCTCTCAAGACACGGAGAGGAATCGCTGTAAGTAAATAACAAGCTACCATCCAGGCCACAAGAAAATAACAAGCTACCATCGAAGGAAACATGTCCTCTCTGATCATTATAGCCTCACCAATGTCCATTTTAATAATGACAAGTTCTAATTAAACAGGACAACAAACATAGCATAGCTCACGATCCAGAAAACGCCCCATAAATCATAAGTAATCACACTCTAATGAAGATCATCAGCTTTAATTGTTATCTCTGTGTCAAACAGGCTAAACTAAATCAAAGCTACAAACCTTTTGCCAAAACTCACACTTTCCTGCACAACCAACCAGCCAATATACAATTATATGAAGGAAAATGAAAGAAAACGACTCACAACTTATCAAGGAGCATATCGGTCATCTCGATACGAAAAGGGTCTCTAGGATCCATCTGCTTCAATATGCTAACAAGCTTCTGCACCATCCGACACAAGCTCGAATACCTGAGAGGGGGAGGGGGAGTTCGCACTCATCAGAATCAGTTTCAATAAATCAAACACTATATTTACACATCAAATTTGCAGAGAGAAGTGAAGAATTTACTTCTTGTAATCGTCTCTTCCGGTGACATGATAGCGGTGCATGACTTGAGCTTCCCTGTGGCCTCCCTCGCGCTTCCATTCGAGGAAATTGACCTTCTTTAGTAGCTTCTTCTCATGGAACTTTAGCTTCCTCATGGCTCAAACCAACCTAAATCATGAACGGAGCATCAGAGATGAGATTCAACAGTTCTTTACAATTGCAGTTTGCATCCATCCCACACTAAAAATCGGAACTTTTCTTGAAATGAAAACCCCCACCTCCTTCACCTCAGCTGGGAAATTGCAGAGAGAGCAGCTTCAGAAGCTGACGCAGTTGCAGCAGTAGATAACCGCCGAGAGTGACAGAGGAGGAAAAGAGAGAGAGGCAGAAGAAGCACTAAAGGCCGAGGCGGTGGCCGGAGGGATCAGCTCCGCAGCACTGGAGACCGGAGGGTTTAGGAAGACGAAGATGGGCCACATGGGCCTCGAAATTGTCAGAAGATGGGCAAGATAGGCCTCCGGAAATTTTAAAAGATGGGTCATGTGGCCCAGTTTGGTTAAAAGAAAAAGGATCTGAAAATATTACTTATATTTACAGATATATCTTTTTATTTCTCAATTTATTATGTATGATTTTTTTTGGCCAACTTAATTTATGTGAATTGAGAAAATTAAATTTGAAATCAAATTCCCTTTGGGTAGCATTTTCATTTAGTTCCCAATTTCTAAAATACCTTAGGTTTCTGAATCTCAAAATTCAGATAATGGGATGAACTATGTGCTATACGGCAAAAATATTCTCAAAGTTTAAACTATTATTTATATTTTTATTCTCTTAAAATAAAATTAGCTTGATTTAGGAGTGCTGTTGCTGAAATAAAAGTGTTGAATTATAATTACAGAAAAATAAATGTTGATTTTAGAATAAACAAAAACATTTGGGAGGTAACAATTGAAAATTGCTGAAAGTAAAAAAAGATAATTATTAATATTTGAAACAAAATAAGTAGAAGTTAGATAAACACCGATTAACCTGCTTGAGAAAATCATGTTTGCAACCGCAATTTCGACTCAAACCATGGTTTCAAAAACTCTCATCAAACATCAAAATTGCTTAAAATTATAAGGAAAATTAATTATGAAATATCCAATCGCACTCCCAAACGAACTCTTAATATGACTAATGCACTTTATTTTCCTCTTTAAAAGCATACTTTTCCCTTTTTTAAAAGAAAAGACACGCATTCGTGCTACGCAAAAACTGTCATAATTTTCATTTTAGAATGTAATTATCTGCTTAATTTATATAATGATTAATTAATGTAAATTAAAAAAAGGATGGAGAGAAAAGGAGAATCAGATAGGACGAGAGGAGGAAGAACCGAGGGGGAGACAGAGGAAATAGAAAGAGGAAAGTTGGAAATTATGGTTAAAGATCATATTAAAGTTAGTATTTTGTAATTTTAATTTTCTCTCAATTTAGTAGTTTAAATTTCTAATTTTTATTCTTAAAATGGGCAATTTCGGAGTAAAGTTACCCAAACTATTATCTAATTCACTTTTGTAATATAGATAGATAACGCCAAGGAATAAGGATGCATTTATATACTATGACCTCACGATAAATTCTTCTCATTTTTCAGTTAAGGCAGATTTAGTTGGATTACATTTTCATTAATTACATTTCCAATTACAAGAGGCTTTGATCACTAACATTTTCCTCATTTACCTATTTATTTCAAAATTAATGTCAGCAGGACTTCCTTATCCCTTAAGACTTGAAAGCCATTTTATTGACTTTATTTTGATATTTTTCTATAAATTAATGATCAAGAGTCACACAGATGTTGAAGAAAAGAAAAGAAAATATTTCAAAAAAGCAATAATTTAAAAAACAAACTACTAGTATTGACAAAAGTTATGTGTAATTTATTTTAATATTCTTCGGAATTCCGGTTTTATCGAAAATTCCTTGTTCGGACCCCAGAGTCGATAACTATGGCCACTTCTTACTCATGCAGGAATCAGAAAGTTGGATTGTTGGAAGATGAGATCGCCAAAGCTGCGGAAATAGACGCTGTTCCTATGGATGTCCAGGAAATCCTAAAACCTATATAACATAAGCTGGCATTTCTCCTTCTCTTATTCGTTTGAATTAAACCTTCCTTTTTCCGGTTTTCATTTCGTCGTTGTAATTACCAGATCCCAAATCCTGAACGAGTCACGGGGTGCTCGCGCATGCCTCCTCTGACAGAAAATGCTCGCGTTGGTTTACTTGGGAATGGGCCTGGGCCTCACCCCTTATGCACTCAGGGCGCGCAGATCCCAGCTCAAACCCCGTGCCGAGGACTCATTTTGTGTTGGATGGGTCCTGTGGGTTTCTTCAGAGGGGCAACAAGGCCCTGCCCCCAACAGAACTACCGCTGCCACAGGCCACCGACCCACCGGGCCCCGAAGAAGCACAGGAGGTATTGGTCCCTTAAGCTCCGTAAGCTGTTCTTGGAAGCCGTGGATCTACTTGGAGGGTCCGAAGGTCCATGGAAATCAATAACTTTCCTTCCCCTATATATGTATAGTTTTCAATGACAGTAAATGGAGAACTAGGAAAACACATCTCCACGACCATGTGGAAAATGGTTTCCGTACTAGCTTTTGGCTGCACAGAGATGCTTTCATCCAGTGTTCAGTTAGCATGATGAGCATCCGGTTTCGATGGACCTAGAATTTTACAGCTAATTACTTTCATGTTCTTCTTTTTATTTGGCATAGGCGACTCCGAAGCATATTTTGGAGACAATAAAGGTGGATGGCCTGACCTGTGAGCAGGTCAAGAGCCACCTCCAGGTAGTAATTAATCTCTCACCAGAACTGTCTGCATCCCATTGAACTTTTCATGTCTTAAGATTTGGATAGGTTAAAACTTGAGTTGATCGAGGAAAAACGAGTTCTCATATGATAATCCCTCTGCAAACACGGTATATGGAAATGAGCGAATTTCGTTATTTACGTACTGCAGAAATTCAGGCTCCATCAGGAGGAAGAGCTCCACTTTCTCAGAATTGCCTTAGGCAGTGGCTTCCTCTTCTGGTGTGCTTTGGGTCCCTGCTGCTCGGGTCTTCCGAGTTTTTTCAACTGCACTGGTGGAACTTTATGCTTGAACAAGAGTACTGTCTTTTCTGGAGCAGTAGGAAGACTTAACAAATTTGAGTAATTTCATAGTGATAGTAGTATTGAAAAATCTAGTGGGTCGAGGGGAAGAGTCTTGCAGTCCAGCCAGACCTTCTGCCTTTCGCGTTCCATTTGATTTACAGCATGAATGAGTTAAGAAAACATCTAGTTAAGAAATATGTTTGTGTCAAGGGGAAGACCTCTGCCGTCCAGCAAGATTGTCATTCCTCAGTCATGGGCTATCCACCTTTAATGTTCTGTCAGTTTTCGAGTATGAATAAATTTGTGGTCAGTGGGCTATTTCTATTGTTTATGTTCCTTTAAGGCAGTTTTAGCAGATCCCGAGCTTTTAACTGATTGGTGATTGTCCATCTATACTGGAACTTCTGGATATGTATACCATCCCGTCCCAAGTCTCGATCGCCAAATATTGGCATAGGAATTGTGCGCTCTTCCTGCAATTTGTGTATCGGAAAAAGGAGCTTCTGGCGATTCTCAGACAGATTTTGGAGTTTCAAGGAAATTTCTACTGGAAGACTTTGTCCCGTAACACGAAACAGAACAAGCAGTCAGTCACCAAGGCCTACCTACTGGTTCTCTCAGAATCAACCGAGGCTCGTGAATAGGGGTTGAACCATGCATACAAAGCTTCAATGCTTGAGGACATTGAGCGAGCAAGTCTTAGTGTCAAAAGGCAAATTCCTACTCGGATCCATTTTCAGAGGCTAGGTATTACATTGAAAGAACAAAGATCGCATTCATTCTATCTCATGATTGAAGGATGTAAGCGAGATGTTGGAATTAGAAGGTTAATGGAATCCAGAAACAGCCTAAACTCCCAATCTCTATCTACTTAAAAGAAAACGATGTCTCATAGCAGCATGATGCAATATCCGTTTCATATTGGTATCGCTCAATTCCCAAGCAGAAAGAGATCCTCCCTCTCCCTTCTACGTCTTTTCTAATGGATATATATGTCAGAACATCCAGGGATTGCATATCAAACTAATCCCTTTGATTACCTCGGACCGAATACCTTCATGAAAGTTATTCCACGCAGCCACGTAGCGGCATTCGAAGATGTACACGAGTTAACTCCATCAAGTTTCAGATAATCTCCAATTTGTATATTTCTGATCTAATTTTGTCAGTAATAAAGGTGCATTCCAATGCATCCATGTGATGGAAGAATCATAGTGCAGGCAAATATGAATGGAAACTTTGGATTTATTCCCTACAATTATTCATCCTCCTACCGATATATTATTAACAAGGAGTCCCATCGCAAATGACAAAACTCCAAAAACATTCCTAGAACATGACAATGTCCATTCTACCTGAAAGTTACAGAAAAGCGGCCTCCTGAAAACGCTCAAATTTCTGAACATGAACTTGCTGGGGAGATTAACATGGATGGTCATATAGTTACTGTCCCATAATATTACTGAATCAAGGGGAGGAAGTTTCAGCTGGAGAAGAAGAAGAGGAGGAGGAGGAAGAAGCCGGCGGCACTCCGGGGAAGGAAGTTGATGGCGGGAAAGGGGGCTGAGGGAAAGGGAATGGCAGGCCCGGTGTTGGGGGAGGTGGAGTCAATCCCGGAATCGGAGGCAGGGGAATCAGTGGCGCTGGTGGAGGCTGGAGTGGGTTAGGGGGTAGAAGAGGTGCTGGTTGAAGTGGGCTAGGAGGGAGAAGTGATGGCGGTTGGAGCGGGTTGGGTGGGAATACTGAAGGCGGCCTAAAAGGGTTTGGCGGGAAGAAGAATTCCGGATAGGTCAGCTTCTGGTCAGCTACTGACGAATCCGACTTCAACTTGGCATTAAGGTTATCATCTCTGGTGGTTTTTTCTGTTTTCGGTGGGATATTCGGAAGGCCTGGGAGGGAAGGCAGAGGGGGCAGTTGTGGTAGAGGCGGAAGGTTCGGAAGGAAAGGTAGGGGAGGGAGGAAGCCTGTGGATGGCGTTGGAGGGTCTTGGAGTGGAGGAGGGAAAGTTGGATCAAAATTTGGAGGAACCACTGCTTTATTGGAATTGACTTCTTCCAGACTAGGCTTTTCATTGCACATGTTTGGCTGGTTCAATGGCTTAAATGTGAAGAACCCAGCGGAGAAAATGTGGGTCCCTTGCCTTCGAGACTGCAGTCGGAGCGAATCAGAAGATGCTGCTGATGCCACGGAACAGTATGGCTCATTGCTACTGATGAGCTCCACCGAGCAGCTTTTGATCTTCCTCACATGTTTTGCGACTGAGAACGGCAACTTGACCCTGAACTCTCCCTGCTTGTTCGTTTTCACTTCTTGACGGAAAACCTGGCCAGAGGGCCCGGCTTTGCATTCCACCGCAACTGATGCACCTGGATGAAGGATTTCACAACATTAAAAATGGTCCTATACTTAGATTTCAAAGTCCCGTTTCGGTTAAAATCAAAAGAAGAACCAAAAAAAAACTCAGAAAGAAAAGAATATCTCGGTGTAAGTATATGAAACCTGAAAGGAAGCGGCTGGCCTTGGAGAATCCCTGCTGGAAGCAGGTGTCACAATAAACAGTCCCAACTACTACAGCAGATGGGAGCTTCTTGTTCCCATGGCCTGTGCCTTCGGAAGCGCCGAACACTGCAGAACTCAGGAACAGAAGAACAATGAGGAACCAATGCATCGTAATCCTCTCCTTAATGGGACTGCACAAGGATGGAAAAACAAGTTCCTAGTGGGAGGAAATGTTCTTTATCCCTATGTTTTAAATTTGCCTGACAATAAGATGGGCTATTTATACTGAGGGAGGGGAAGCTCATTGAAGGCTCATAATGTCGTTCATGGAAAAACAAGTGAACAAGAAACCAGCTAAGCAGTGAATGTTGCTAAAGGGATTGCCCTGTTTCCTGCCACCAAATACTCACAGAGAAGGTAACTACAAACTGCAGCACATGACAGGACAAAGGGAACGAGGAGAACTTCCTAGAATGCCATTTTTATTTTTATTTTTTGTCTCGGTCTTAAGTCGGAGCAGATGCAGAGGGGAACCAAATGACGGTCGATGCAGGCATTACGTGTTTCTGCACGGGGCGATTAGTACATTCTACAGGATCAAGATGATGTGATAATATTAATTTTCTGTATTGATTGTATGGAATGAGTTTGTTATCGGTCCCTGGTGGATGCGGCTGAGAGAATGGGGAATTACAAGAGATTGTTGGGTGAGTCACGAAACCTGGAGTTCAGCCACCCGTTTGAGGGATCCAACTATGCCATTGCTGATGGCACCAATAGTACATTGGAAGAGACCCTTCCCGAAGAAAATTCCATATCTAATCCAAATAAAAGAGGTAGTTCTGGAAAAAAAATGTACGAGCTGCAGTCGAGCAAATATCCGGTGTCGCTTGCAGCATCGATGTTGTTGTATGAATTATACGTGTTTATTTTGTTCTCATCAAGGGGAAGAAGAAGGAGAATTAACCCACCATTGGATAAAAATGAAAAAAAGCAATTCCAGGCAGCTGAAGAAAGAAGAGAGTCACGAAATTTATTTGACAAACCTAAATCTGATCGGCCCCTTTTGGTTATAATAAAGCCCCAAGCTGCCCTTCACGCCTCAGATGATTAAATTGACAATACATGTCTATCCATGTCATGCGCCCCTGCCTCGGTCGAGCTCGAGTATATCCGGTTTCTTTATGCTTTTTACCTTTCCATCTAGTCAATCACATAATAACGACCCTACAAACTGTTTACTACTCCCCGTTAATATTAACTGGTGCGGTCGAAGTGTCGGTGGAGTGTTTCTGGAAATGGCTCGAGGAGCACTAGTACAGCTCTTATCTGTTCTTACTCAGGATAGTCTCGACCATTAATCGATTGAAATCAATTCTTATCTTATACGGGCAAGAGTATTGTTATAAATTGTAATTCCTGATACGCATAGTACGATTTATATCGTTGTTCGATCGACATCGCATGTCGGACAGACCTTAATTAGCAAGAAACGAAATTGTCTGCTCTAGTGATTTTTGAGTGGACCGACCGATCGCAATGGAGAGCGAAAATCAAGGCGGAATCCTATCTTTCTCCATAGGTTGGGAAACCACCAAAGAGCCTGACAAACCCTATCTACCCTCCAAAAGTAACTGACATTTCTCGTGTCTTCCAATAACTAATAATTTACCATATCATTTGCCACCAGCAGTAAAACCGGCATAAAACTAAAAGACCCAGTCCCCTAGAGTTCCAAACTACGTATAGAATACTCCGCCTGAACGATAACACGAACCAACCGTCCAATTAGGAGCATGGACTGAGAGGCTTCGTAAATATTACGTATAGTACGAGCCATTTTGACATCCATCGAAACTTATAAAAAGGCCCCCTCTACAACCAGGACGTCTTGATATCAAGATTTAGAGCGACTCCATCTATGAAGACAAGGTTCGAGATTGGCCATGAGCAAGACAATTTGCTCTGATTATGGAAGTAATAAAACGATCCCCAAGCAATCAAAGGCCTATTAGCTCAGTTGGTTAGAGCGTCGTGCTAATAACGCGAAGGTCGCAGGTTCGAGACCTGCATGGGCCATTTTTTGCATTTTGTTTTTCTTTTTAAAATTTTGGGCTTCATATGGGCCTCTGTTTCAATTGAAAATTTCGGGTCTTCATTCCCTTCGGTTTCAATTCAAGCTCGAGAAACCCGAGACCCGGCACGTTTTTCTTGACGAAAAATCCGACACGTTCTGAAAATTTTGCCCCCACTAACCCCACGGGCCCACATTGGTAGGGTTTTTGGGAACGGCCAATTACCCAAATTTCAAGCTTGTCTCTCATATAAAACCCCCATCGTTTCGGTTTGTGGATGCTCCTCTCCCAAGCTCTGAAGCCCCATAACCGTCCCTACCTCTCAAACCCTCTGCTCCTCTCCGTCTCTTCTCTCCGGCAGTTGCAGCGGAAGGGGGTGAAACAGTCAGCGCAGGAGGTGACCGACGGCCCGGCTGTGTTGAACGGGACAATGTCGTCGGGGGCTGCCGAGCTCAATGACTTCAAGATCATCAAGGAAGGGGAGGCCGAGATCCTCATGCACGCGAAGAACGAAGTGTTCTTCAACAAGGCCCAGGTCCCAAAAAATCTCACCTTTTCTTCCACCGCCCTGTGCTGAAACAGCTCATTTGGGGACCTTTTCATTGAGTAGTTGGAGGGTTTACTGTTGATGCTGTGAGGGTCAAGCTGAGCTTTTGTTAATTGTACGAACATCCAGCGGAAGTTCGTCGTGAATCTCGAGTGAAAGGGGCAGTTATGGTGCTTCAAGCCGAAAGTTCGCTTTTTTCGGGTCTCAATTTTGAGCGAACTTTCACTTTCTTAATGTCATTTGATTTAGTGAAAGTGGAGGCTGTTTCTCTACATTTCAGCATGGATTCTGGCTTTTTCCGTGTATCAGTGCCGAGGTGATCTCGTGTGTTCTGTTTTCCAGGTCAACAACAGAGACATCTCCATTGCTGTCTTGAGAACGTTTATATCGAAGAGAAAGGAGGAGCACGAGGCATACCTGTCTAGGAAGACGAAATCAACACAGAGGACAGGCGAGAATGATGCTGTGGAATGCGTCGCCCAAGAATCTTCAGAACCTCCAGCTGAAGTTGAAAAACCAAATGGAGACTGTCAGGCGCCATGTGAGACCTCTCAAGAAGAGCCGTGCAGCACCATTGAGGACTCAACCAAGAGTGTGCAGAGAAATGGGCTTCCGGAACTGAAGGCACCAAGAGTTCTCGAGGTTATTGTCTTTCATCAGTTAGTTTATTTAACAGTGAGATCAATTCAGTGCGATCTTGGAGTTGATGTATCACGGTCTTTGTATTGCAAGTGAAGGCTCTATCGGCGTCAGGACTTAGAGCCCTCAGATATGCCCGTGAAGTAGAAGGAATAGGCCAAGTTGTGGCACTCGACAATGATAAAGGTTGTCCTCAATCTAGAACATATTTGTCGGCTATATCTATTGGATTCAGCAGAAAATTTCTTCCTACTCTCTGTTGTAGATGTTTATCTTGCCAGTGGAAACGAATCGAGATTTACCTGCCTTAATCTTTTATTGTGCAGCTTCTGTTGAAGCTTGCCTGAGAAACATAAAGTTCAATGGTTCCGTAGCATGTTCTAAGGTGGAATCTCATCTCGCTGATGCTCGTGTATATATGCTCACCCACCCAAAAGAGTTTGACGTGGTATGTCACCCAAGTTGTTTCAGTTTATCTCAAGCTGTCTTGACAAGCTTCACTAAGCGATGAAGGCTTATCTTTTGGTCTTTTTGTTTAACAGGCAAAGCTAACTTAATATATGATATTCCTAGACCAATTGAAGTGGAATCTTGAAACTTTTAAAAAATGTAGTAGTTGATAGCTCCTCTTCTTTTCCCCTTTCTTTGCTATTTGGTTTAGGTTGATCTTGATCCATACGGTTCGCCTTCGGTTTTTTTGGATTCTGCCGTCCAATCAGTCGTTGATGGAGGCTTGCTGATGTGCACAGCAACTGACATGGCGGTCCTCTGTGGGGGTAACGGTGAAGTTTGTTATTCCAAGTAAGTTTCAAAGTTTTTTTCTCTCATTGCCTTGAAATAATTGTTCAACTATGGGTGTCTTTGTGTAGCTATACATGAATGCCTGTTTCCGTTATTGCTAGATATGGCTCATATCCTTTGAGAGGAAAGTATTGTCATGAAATGGCTTTGAGGATCCTCCTGGCCTCTATTGAGGTACTTCATCGCCAAATTTTCCCTTCATCTCTTATGTAGTATGTAAGAAGGAAATTTTTGTGGAAATGAGATGATAACTGGCAGTAAATGTAAAGCGTTTTTCTGATTAAACGGGGGAATTTTTTTTTTTTTTTTGGGGGGGTGGGCGCGCGCGGTGGTGTTGGGGAGGGGGAGAAGATATCAAAAATGCCATTTCCTTTTGTTCTCTAGTTGCCAAGGAAAGTCTTTTTGTCAAATTATTCTCTTCTTATATCTGTGCAGAGCCATGCGAATCGCTACAAGCGATACATAGTTCCTGTGCTATCCGTGCAGATGGACTTCTACATTCGAGTTTTTGTTCGCATTTACTCGTATGTTGCTCCTCTGTTTATTTGAATTCGAATCGATGTTTTTCATTTTCTCCGCCTTTTTTTTAATAGCTCTGTTGTATCAGATCATGAATTTCTCAGTTGATGTAGGTCTGCGAGTGCAATGAAGAATACCCCCCTTAAGCTCTCCTACGTTTATCAGTGCACTGGTTGTGATTCTTTCCATCTTCAGCCCATTGGGAGGACTGTAACCAAGGTTTGTGCCTGTTTGTCTATAAGCAAAGAAAGTGATATTTGACAAGCTGCTCAGGTGTTCCCTTTTTTTACAACTTAGAACACAAGCACGAGATATCTTCCCGGGTTTGGTCCTGTCGTTCCACAAGAGTGCACTGACTGTGGGAAGAAATACAACATGGGTGGCCCAATATGGTCAGCTCCTATCCACGATGAAGAATGGGTCAATTCTATACTTGTGGGTGTGAAGTCCATGAAGGATCGTTATCCAGCTTATGATCGTATATCTGCTGTATTGACCACAATTTCAGAGGTACTGCTATTCTTTCTCCCCTCATTATGTTCTTTCTTCGTTCAGGGAGATTCATAACTTAAAAATATTACCGTTGTGGCATCATTAATGCCCCACCATTCATATAGTAGCATTTTGGAGAGACTCCTTGACTGTGCTTGATCTGTCTATAGTTTTCTATTTCTGGGGGATAAAATAAAGTGTTATATTCCTCTTTAATTTTTTTCCCAGCGTTTTTTCATGCTTTCATCGTACGACACTTGTATTGAGAAAATGTAATCTAGCACTTATCCCTCTCCAAGTAAAGCAAAATGACCCTACTTGCTCCTGAATTTTTTTTTCTCCCATTACATATGTAAATGCATGTGTAATCTTTGGTTAATATTTTATGCCTCTTCTTATTTAATTTGGCTGATTTTTAGGAACTTCCCGATGTTCCTCTGTTTCTGAGTTTGCACAACCTCTGTGCCACCCTCAAGTGCACCTCACCCTCAGCAGTTATATTCCGGTCAGCTGTCCTAAATGCGGGTTATCGAATTTCTGGGACCCATGTAAATCCCCTGGGCCTGAAGACAGATGCTCCCATGGATGTTATTTGGGATATCATGCGATGCTGGGTAAGGAATGTTTTTTGGCCTCATCATTTTTCTCTAAATTGACACTAAGCAAAAAGTAATTTTGATGTGTATATGAAGGATGAGTAATCATTTACGTATTGGCTACAGTAATCAAGAAAGTTTATATTTATTTGAATTATGGGTGCCAAAGAGACAATCTTTCCCTTCTCATATTGAGGATCTAGAGAGCCTTTGTTCTTCATATTACAGGTAAAGAATCATCCTGTCAAAGCTCAACCTCCTGAACAACCGGGAAGTGTGATACTCTCTAAGGGACCGACTCTTCAAGTAAGTTTTTTCCTTGGTTCTTCAAGTAAGTTTTTTTTTTTTTTTTTCTCTCTCAGCAGCAGCAGCTAGGAGGCATGCAATAAGCCTATGAAAGATGCTTACAAGACCTTTCTTTTTACAGGCTAATTTTGCCCGTGCAGTGGCATCCTTGAGCAAGGCCCAGGCCAAGAAGGTGGCGCGGTTCCTGCCAAATCCAGAGAGGCACTGGGGACCGAAGTTACGGGCTGGCCGTCAGATCACAAGCAAGCACGTCTCTCTTCTGGGCGCTGAAGCAGTGAATGGTTCACTCAGACACCATGACAGTGAGGAGCCCGAGGGTAAGCGCCAAAAGATGGAACACAACACCTCAGATTCGTGATCCGCACTTTGTTCTGTTGTTAATGTAACGCATCCAGCCTAAATTAAGGCTGCGTCGAGTTTTGTATTTCTTTCCTGCTGCAATAAATTATTGGTTTCTCTGGCGTTTTTTATTAGGATATGTAGTGGAGGGAGTGCAGAGTGGATGAGTTTGTGGCGGTTCTCTTATATTTTCTCCGGAAAAAGAGTGGAAGGTGGTACTGATATTCTTCACGGGATAAATTTTGATTGTGAATTGGGATAGGAAATCGAGTATACGCGTTACTTTATTTCTTGCAATTTTTGTACTCTATGTATAAGTGAATATTGGCGACCGAAAAATAACTACGGCAAGTCAAAGTTGAGAAATGACCGTTCTCCTATGTCTACGGTTCCCTCTTTGGACATGTCCGTGTGTATGAAGCATTCCTCGTACAAATACCGTCCTCCGATTGTCCATTTTGATTTTTGATTTGGAACTCGTATTGTTTAACCAATGTGCATAGGCACGATAAGAAAAACCCGAGCATGATGGCCTTGGATGTCGAGTCCTGGCCATGCTCTGCGATGTTACCAATTGTAAATGGATGCATAGCATCGAAGTCGTTGTAGTATAGTGGTGAGTATTCCCGCCTGTCACGCGGGTGACCCGGGTTCGATCCCCGGCAACGGCGAGTTCTTTTTAATTTATTTTGGTATATTTTAAAGTAAGAACAATGTTGTAATCAAGAAGGATGATATATAGCACATTACAAAATACATAGCCCCTTCTAGGATCAAAATATGCGAACGAAGGTCCAACACGTCGCCTGCCTCCATTTTCAGATGGACATGGATAGATTGCTTATTCATCTTTGGAGAAGAAGTGATTGATGGCGGGCATGATCTCAGGTGGACGTGTGCGGAGGAACTTGCGGAGCCCGTGCTCGGCGTACTTCTTCCCTTCTTCCTCGTTATCGAGCACCGCCGTGGCCCGGTGAGCCTTGTTAATCCTGCAATTTTTCCAAGTCGAAGAAAACATATACTATGCAGTTAACCCACAGGCTGCCCATCAAATTCACGACAATGATATATCTTTGGACTTCTCGAAATAAAGGTTTCGTGTATAGTTTTACCTGACATCGGGGTTCATGATAGCATTCCTCGTGAGCTGAAATATGCACATACTTGTCACGAAGCCCATTGCTGCCATTGGAGGATATACCTGCAGCTTTTCAGCAGGACATATAAATAAGTATTCGTCACTTACCCATCGGTTCGGAGGAGTTCGGGAAACGAGTGGTCAAGTCAAGCTAATTTCTTACGTCCGGCTTAACCCAACGCCCCATATTAGGATGACAAATCCTGCTGCTTTATCTTCTTCGGTATCTCGTAACAATCCGAGCACAAACCAGGGGAGTGGCCTGTTGTTTTGTATAGTCCGACGTATATGTTTTCATAGTATTAAACAAATTCCACACGAACAGCGAATCAAATGTCGGCTACTGATATATGGATATGATCATTCATTTCGTCCAAATTCATGACAGTTATTGCCGTTTACGACAAGGCAAATTACTTGTAATATTCAAGAATCAAATAAATGATGGGTGTGCTTTACAGGTCGTTATTCTTTTTTCTGTAGTTAAAGTAGTCCTTCGCTAAGTACGATAACGATCCGACGACCGGCTCAACTAGGATAAATGGTTCGAGACCATTTAATGAAGCTTGCCAACAAGGCAGGCCAAGCCTTCTGCGTGCAATTGATGTGAGAAATGTTCCAAGGGAAGATTCTTCCATAAATTAGGCCCAAAAGGAAACTGCATAATGAACTCGAGCAAATATGGCCATCGATCATTATTGGTCCACGGCTGTTTGTCACGTCAAAAAATGTCCAACACCCAATTGCCCACTCGTGGGATGATTGCTAGCGTGCCATAAAGAGGATTCAAGAAATTGACGTGTCATTAGCCAACCCCACCGATATAAAGCTTGTGTCACGGCCTCGAAAGTCTGCGAGATTGAACGGCAAATAAATAGTTTTAAAATTTTCGAAATTAAAGCGTGCCTCAGATGATTTCGCGGCTCAGAGATTTAGCCATTTAGAGTTTTTCACCAATATCCACGCACGAACACGAATTTGAGTTAGAAAATAAACAAGTGGCCCATGAGCCTCCGTCAAATAAAACTCAAAGGCTGAGTTGCAATTGGAGAAGGTTCACTTGAGTCTCTTCAGCCACTGTCACCGAAGGGAGATAAATCTTCGCCTTGATGCACGGAAGCTCAAAGAACCGAAGTGGTTTCGATTCACGGGAATAGGTTATATATGAATTGAAAGTGCGTAAAGGAAGTGTGATAAATAAAAGTAAGGTAAAAGTGCAAAGAAAATAAAAGGTAGGTAAAAATAAAGTGCGAAAAAAAAAAAGATAAGTAAAAGGTACTATTGATATATTAGTCGGAAACCCTTACAAATCTTAAGCCTATATATAGGCGCTTACATCCGATTATAATTATGAGATATCAATATAACATCGTCATAAGAAATTGACCCTTAAGGCTATCTAAATTGTCTAAAAATAAAATATCAAATAAAATCGGAGAAATATCCGACTTATTCGACTTACTAAAATTAAAGATAACAAGAGAATATCATGAGAATATCGCCTGCTTCTCCATGAGTATCTCGGCTGCCAAAACTAATCTTCTCCGCTTGGGGACATGAGATGGACGTCCATACACATGCCTCCATAATGAATCTTCATTAAATTTTTCATGTTGGGCTTCTTGAATGTGCCATCTTCCAATCCTTGGGCTTTCTCCCATGATTCGAACCTCCAATTAACCCTGCCCGAGCACTAATGACCTTGGCCCGCTTCTCAAATCCGACCTACCATGTCCAAAACCCCGGAAAAATAATCGAGATTACCGATTACTCATCGTAATTTGATATCTTCACGAACTGCAGAAAATAGGTGTAAAAGGCTATCATTTTTTCGTCAAATCACGATTATTGCAGAGGTCAGCTTACGAAGAGTTGACGTCTCGAATCATATGTGAAAGTTGGGGCGTCTAATTCGATCGTCGTCGGAAAAGCTGGGGAGGAACATGGCATGGGTCATCCCGTTTCTAGTTCTCCTGTCTTGTCCCTACACAGTTTACTTGTTCTCAACTCATCCCCACATTGACGCCTTTTTTTTCTCTCATGACTGAATAAACCCAAGCATGAAGATTATTTGCAAGAAGAAGAAACATCGAGAAGTTGGCAATACACAGTCACTTCGGAAACTACCAAGTTTTCCTGCAATGACCAAAATGCCCCTGCTATCATTATTTACGGAACCACCCACACACACACACACACACATGTATATCCAACAATAACACGTACGGTAATTATTCTCAAAATGTGCAGATACAATGTGGTGACATGATGAGCCATCATTGATGCGAACTGAATCTCCATACTGGGAAAATGAAACATAGAATCTTACAGTGTTTAACGAGCGACTGCCTCCATGTAGCTTCGATCCAAGTATTCGGGAAAATATTTACCTCCATCCCTTCCCTATATTATACAACAAAAGGGTGACCTACCCATCAAAGAAGGTTTTTCTTTTTCTTTTTTTTGTCCCCAAGCCACACCCGTCAAAGAAGTTTACTTTCCAAAGATGAAGGGGCACTGTGGTAATTTCAATAATTCAAGAGCTACCTGTCACCCTCCAATCCAGCGAGAATCGTTGGGACGTTCTTCTCAGATCTCTGTCTCTCCCGCCCTTTCTCACCGTATCCGTTGCTTCAAGACATGGAAATCTAAGCAATCACATGGGGACTGAGAGAGAGAGAGACAGAGTGAGTATAAGTATGAATAACCAACCACCAGTTGGTGAGACATCTCCCGACTTCCCGAAACTATTCACCACTGCAGACGGCATTCAAGTTCAATCTTTCAGTGCTTTTATTTCACAAAATCAAGAACCTGACAGTGCTATTATTAGACTTCTCACACACCTTCAAGTCAAATATCCCGCGAACCCGGATCATAAAGGTGGTATATATGAGAGCTTAACGTGGCGCTGGGACGAGATTAACGATTCGGGTGTGGGGAAAAAATGAAAACTTTGGTTGTTCTTGCATTCATCTCGGTGCTCTGCTCCTCTGCCGGTAATTTTGCAGCTTCGGATCTCGAGACTTTGGCGAGATGTCATCTTGTTCGGTTTCTTTCTGCAGTTTCTTGATTTTCTTTCTGTTCCTTGATCATTTGCAGCCGCATATGATCCTTTGGATCCAAATGGGAACGTTACGATCAAATGGGACATCATGTCTTGGACCCCCGACGGCTATGTGGTAAGTACTGTTGCTTTACCTCAGGTGGCGTAGGGTTACTTGGGACCTGCACTCATTCGATTGATTATTAGCGTGGCCATTCTTGAATAAGATCTCAAAACTGATGTCTCGAATCTTTTTCCTTGCTGCAGGCGACCGTGACAATGAACAACTTCCAGATGTACCGGCACATAATGAGCCCGGGGTGGACCCTGAGCTGGTCATGGGCAAAGAAGGAGGTGATATGGTCAATGGTGGGTGCCCAGACCACAGAGCAAGGGGACTGCTCCAAGTTCAAGGGCAACGTACCCCATTGTTGCAAGAAGACACCCACGGTTGTGGACCTCCTCCCTGGGGTGCCCTACAACCAGCAGTACACCAACTGCTGCAAGGGTGGGGTTGTTGCCGCCTGGGGCCAGGACCCGTCTGCTGCTGTCTCGGCCTTCCAGGTCAGTGTCGGGCAGGGTGGCACCTCCAACAAGACAGTCAAGCTGCCCAAGAACTTCACTCTCCTCGGTCCGGGACCAGGCTACACTTGCGGACCTGCCAAGGTTGTGCCCTCCACCACTTTCCTGACCCCTGACCGCCGCCGCAAGACCCAGGCTCTCAGTAAGAATGCTCTGCTATGTCTTTCCCTATATAGCTGCAATTTCATGATTTTGAACTGCCGGGCTACCGTTCTTGATCCCACTGTACTTTGATTCGTGCAGTGACATGGAATGTGACGTGCACGTATTCACAGTTCCTAGCGAGGAAGAACCCGAGTTGCTGCGTTTCCTTCTCGTCCTTCTACAATGAGACAATCACTCCTTGCCCTTCCTGTGCCTGCGGATGCCAAAACAAGCATAGCTGTGTCAGGTAAGCCCAGAAGAAGATAAATTTCACCATTTTCAAGACATGATCTAACCTTCTGGAAATATAAATATGATTCAGGAAAGACTCGAAAATCCTGAGCATAACAGGGGTAAACACGCCTCGGAAGGACAACGCACCGCTGCTGCAGTGCACGCACCACATGTGCCCAGTGCGGGTGCACTGGCATGTGAAGCTCAACTACAAAGACTACTGGCGGGTTAAGATTGCCATCACGAACTTCAACTACCGAATGAACTACACACTCTGGAGCCTCGTGGTCCAGCACCCGAACCTCAACAACGTGACTCAGGTCTTCAGCTTCGATTACAAGCCCCTCGTCCCCTACGAGTCCATAAGTGAGTACTTTGCCGGAAATAAGAGTTCTATTTCTGTTGGAAATTGGATCGTTATCTGATCTGGTATGACCTTCACTTCATGTGTATGGCAGATGACACGGGAATGTTCTACGGGATGAAATACTACAATGACCTGATGATGGAGGCAGGCCCGTTCGGGAACGTCCAATCCGAGATACTTATGAGGAAGGACAAGAACACTTTTAGCTTCAAGCAAGGGTGGGCGTTTCCCCGCAAGGTGTACTTCAACGGTGATGAGTGCATGCTCCCCCCACCAGACACTTACCCCTTCTTGCCCAACTCCGTCCATCGATCTCCAGTCTCATTCTCGGCATTACTGATCTCAAGCTTGGTTCTCTTCCTAGTGACGGGCCACTTCAACATTTGATGTGAGATTGTTTTCGTTTGTCCTGTTATGTCCGAGTTTGCGAAAGAGTCTTCCGGGGTTCTGAAGACAGAAATATGGGAAGATAGGGATACATACATTCACATTCTTTTGTGAGTTTAAATAGTTCCTGTGAGAGTTTTTAGCAAACAGCCGATGTTTTGTCGAACAGAAAGAAAACAGGACTCAGAGTTGTCAGCTTCTCATCTGTGATTTCTGTCTCTGTATAATGGAATCAATGAATCAGTAGAATCATGACGACGAAAAGATCTGAAACATAAATCACGGTGAACAACTCGATCAAAGTTCCAATTGTGTATATGTTAATAAAGTATAAGTACCGTCTAGTTACATTGATATGTTACAGAACAGCCGAGAAGTAACCCACAAGATATCAACAAGAAGCAAAGCCAATTGGGTTGCTCGAAAAGCCATTGCACAAACAAATAATGTTTCATTTAGTGCCATGAATTCTCCTGGGCTCAACCTCATCCGGTCAAAATCTCAACATTAGCCCCCATTGGAAGATAGTTCCTTTAATATTGCCGATATAAGAGTACCAAAGGCAACAAGAGACTCACAACGAGGCTCGCTCTCGATAAGCCCTGTTGGAACCCACCATTGGGAAGCCACGGGTAGGCATCGGGAGGAGGCATTACGCAGTTGTCCCCATTGAAGTAAATTCGTCTTGGGAATGCCCAGCCTTTCTCGAATGTGAAAGTGGACGCATCCTTTCGGAAAAGAAGCTCCGACTGCACATTTCCAGAGGGACCTGCCTGCATGAGCAGGTCATTATAGAACTTTAATCCCCACATCATGGCGGTGTCATCTGCTCAAAAAAGGAGGAAAAGAGATTCATTTCAGGGATCTATCACTGATATTCACATAACAATCACTTCCTTCAAGAGCCTTTCCCCACTTGGATTTTAGTTAAATTCTTAACTTCGCCCTTGAAAACTTGTCTGATCATATGAAAATGTTTTCCAGTTTCCAAATCCTCATTCTTGTCATTTTGAAAAATGAAGAAAATCTAACCATCCATCTGTTTCTTCCTTACATTCACAGTTCATCGAAATCATGTTTCCCACTGTTGTTCTCTCAGATGACAAAATTCGAAAGCAATTATAAAGTAGAGATAGGATAAGGCTTCAATTCGTTCACTTATTTTAGAAAAGCCTTTTCCTCTTACAAGTATTAGAACAAGGATCATGCAACAAGCACAAGTCAGATGAAAGAACTTACTTATAGATGCATAAGGAGTTAAGAAATTGTAGTTGAAGCTGAAGCTCTGCGTCAGATTGTCAAAGTTGGGGTGCTGTATGACTAGGTTCCACTGACTGTAGTTCATGTTGTAATTGAAGTTCGTGATTGTGACCTTAACCCGCCAGTACTCCTTATAATTAACCTTAACGTGCCAGTGCACTCGGACCGGGCACATGTGACTAGTGCACTGGACCAGAGGATTAATGTTGTTTCTTCCAGATCCTGAGACAACTGAAGCTAAGTGTGGCGAATTTGGGCTGCAAATAATCACCCAACAATTCCCAAAACATAAGTTCGAAAGGAGCAAAAAAGGAAACATGATAATACGACAGAAAGTAAACATGTTCTTTTCGTCATACGAAGTACTGTCGAGTGAAAGAAATATTCTCAATTACTCTTGAATGCTAAAAACCTCACAAAGATAATGAAACTTACTCTACACAGCCCCCAGGTTGAGTGGCATTATTTTGGCATCCACAAGCACATGTTGGGCAGGACACTATCGTGTCGTTGTAAAAGGACGAAAGCGAGACACAACAAGATGGAGTCCTCTGAGCCAGGAATTGCGAGTATGTGCACGTAACATTCCATGTCACTGCCATTAAGAAATGAAAAAAATAAGAAGAAAAGGCAAGAGTTAGAATTTACATTTCCCATTGAAAGTACAGAGGTACAGTGCCTTTCTCAAAAAGATGCATTCACTACCTATTCTGGCTCGTCCTAATTCAGAAGAATATCTTTTGCAAGACAGAAAGGTTAATATCAAAGAGTCCCTAAAGTGGAAGAAGAAGAAACAGCTGGGTCGAACCGTAGATTAGAGGGAGAAGATCGAATTGGAGACTAATTAAACTTTTTGGCTCCACTACTTACTCAGGGCTTGTGTAGTCCTCCTCTTATCTTGGGTGGTGAACTTAGTAGGCCTGACGATCTTTGCAGGCCCACAGGTGTATCCAGGACCCGGTGCCTTTAGGGTGAAGTTCTTGGGCAGCCTGACAGTTTTATTGCTGGTCCCCGCCGCCCCAACACTCAACTGGAATGCGGCTGCTGCATTAGTGGGATCCTGCACAAATGAACTTATGACCCCACCTTTGCAGCAATTTGCGATTTGTTGATTGTATGGGGTTCCCGGGAGCAAATCCACGACTGTTGGGGTCTTCTTACAGCAATGCGGGGTGTTTCCTTTGAAACGGGAGCAGTCGCCTTGCTCCGTCGTCTGTCCGCCCAGCATGCTCCATATAACCTCCTTCTTCGCCCATGTCCACCCTAGAGACCACCCTGGTGCCTGTATGTGGCGGTATTTCTGGAAGTTAAAAATCGTGACAGTAGCCTGCAAGTAGTGTGGAGAAGCTGGTCATAATTCGGAAATGCAAAACAATCTGAAATGAATGAACAGGAAAATACTTCAACAGGATTGCCAGATAAGATGATAGGATAACATACGGCAACTTTTCATCCATTGTCACTTTACCACAACCGAACACAAGTGCCTAATGCAGAGAGAAGCAGGTCGGTGTTTTGATACAATGACTCAGGTGTAGCATGCTTCAGATTGGATGAAATTGAAGCACATAATTTTTTTGTACAGAGATACGCACCCAATTTTCTGCGGGAAGTATTTAAACTGACAAGAGTTTGACAACTTGAGATCAGACAGCTAAAAATTTTCCATTTTCCTTATGTACAGTAAGAGGTGAATCCTATCATGCATACATTGAAATTCATGAAATGAAAAGAGTATTCTCTAGCAAATAAATGCGTAAACATCTACTGCTTTAGTAAGAAACATACATTTTTTTTAAAAAAAGGTTCACCGAAAAATTTAACCAAACACGTAAGTCAACTTTCAAGTCAATAAGCCTTTTAAGAGAAAATGAGAAAACCAAACCCGATAACAATCTTAAAACTTTACGAATACTCAGGTATACTTACAACATAGCCATCAGGAGTCCAGCTCATAATGTCCCATCTAATCGTGATGTTCCCATTTGGATCAAGAGCATCGTACGCTTCTGCAACAGAGAAAAACCCGAACGTCATATGGCTTGTTACAGAAAAACCCGAACTAATGAATACAACCAACAGGACTTTCTTCAGATTATGCGTAGAAATGAAAAGCGGAACGCATACAGGGTAAGGTATTTATAACCGAGATATAAACTACAACCCGAAGAACTCGACCCAACATATAAACAGTAATGAAAATGATACTGTTACATTCACAGCAATTATGGCAAGAAATCGAGCTAGATTCACTCTCCATTGCAGACGTTAAGGATCGCATAGAAAGTACTCATAAGTAGAAGCACTGAAATTTCGCAATGATCACTCCAAGTGACACCAACTGTGGCCCCGACCACGAAAATGCATTCATATCTACTCAATCTCTCGACCAATAATTGAAGAGAAAAGACACTTCAACAGCCAAAATTTACACCATTTTGTCTCTTATCAGCTAAAAAAACCGAACATGCTGAAACTGAGAACTAAAAATCAGCTTAAGACCGCAAAACAGAAACAGAGCTGAGCTGACGAAGGGCCGAGGCTGTACGGACCTGAGGATGCGAAGAAGGTGCAGGAGATCAAGAACGCGACCAGGACGGCTTGGTTCAAGGAATCGGAGAAAAATCTCGAGGAGGGCGAGCTGAAAAATCCCATTTTGAGTTGTGGGTATCTCTCTTCTTCTGCTTCCAATGCCTCCCTCCCTCTGTATTTGATACGGGAGATGAGCTCTAGAAATGGAGAGAGAGAGAGAGAGAAGGGGGGGGAGGGGGACGCGGAGTCGGAGGTGGTGATGAGCTGGCTTTAGCTCGAATGACAAGGTAAAAAGTACAACAAAAGTCATCAGCATGGGGGGACAGTGTGATAGGTGAGTGGACTTTGAAGCCCCACCGCAGAATATTACTTAATGGACAGGGGAAGATCTAGAAGAAGCTGCCGATGTAGAGGAAGGTTGCTTTCCAAGTCCATGTCCGTATGAAGCTCATTCCAGGTGCCAAACCTTTTCCTTTTTTTTTCCCCCCCAAAAAAAAAAGCATTTTCATGGATGGCGATTATTTTCATGGATGGATGACACATGTATATGTAGATTTCTTAAAATTCACGAAGTAACACAAAAGTTACCCTAATAGCTAATAATTCTAATCCTATCGCCTCCCCTCTCTGACTGAAATATCTGTGATTGTCGTCTATTATAATTGATACAAATCTCTATACGGAGTGCCGGAATAGAGATTTCTATCTGTTTCTATCGTTTTGAAGAACCATGTTTCTTCCCTCACCAGCCAATGTTCGGTTTTTAAGTAGTTCAAAAAATGTGGACTCAGCTCATCTATGACGCAATAACAAACATATTGTGACGTATCGCCAATGGTTTGCACATAATTAAATGTCGTCCGGAAAACACTTGCAGCTCCCTCAAGGTTTTCAACAGTAACAGTTAGGTTGTTGCGATTATTAAGACAGTCAAGATGGGCAATGCTTATTAATTTCTTCAGTCGCACCATAATTAATAATTGTAATAGTAATTAATATATGAAAAATGAGATATAGTATAGATCATGAATTTCACTCTTGCTCTTTAAAAAAATATAAAGAAGAGAGAATAAAATAGATGTCCAGATATCGACTTCACCGGTTATAACATTTTTTTTTGTATTATATTATATATAAGTGACGTTGTTCATATTGATGCAGACAATGTGTGCCATATATTATTATTTCTCGATCATGTTGTCTTAGTGCCCACCTCAAAAATCTGCAGGTAAGTTTGAAACAATGGGAATATAGACGTTTTCATTAATGTTGAGAGAATATAATAATATCACCATTACTAATATTAATAAAGATGGTCAAAGAAAATCTCGCCTTCTTCTAAGTAATTGCCCCCGCACTATTCATGAGTATATTATCCAAACAAAAAATTAAACTTAGAAAAAAAATAGAAAATAAAAAAAGAAAGGAAGACAACGAGGTGAGCAAACCACTAATCGGCAATCCTCGTTCAGATATCGCTTCATTTTTATTGACTACGAAATGCTTTTAACATGTTTCGAACCTCGATACTGCAGATAAAAGAGCGATTATTAGCAGTGCAACTTGACTGTCGCAATACATTTGAATGGGAAAATTATCGATTTGAGCAGGAGAACACCAATTATTGAGGAATAGTTCCTTCATTCGATTTAAGCATGACAAAATTTGGTTTTTTTTTTTTAATAATACAGTATAGTTAAATATTAATTAAAAAAATGTGAGAAAGGGATATTCTTGCGAGCCACATTCTTCCAGCCAGCCAACCCCAGCTAAGGAATGAATGAAAGAAGAAATGTTTGTTCCGCACTCTGCCTTTTTCCTATTGGCCGAAAGCTGACAGTCAACCTCCACGTGGCGCCTTGTGAATGGACCCGTTCGGCCCACGGTCGTTGTCCGTTCTCAGTCACTGCGTGTACCGAACCGAGCTGAAAAGCCTGAAATGTTTTGTCTGTCGATGAAAAGGATAACGGGAGGTTCGGTCCTCGAACATTTTCGTTGTTTTAATTTCAGTTCACAAACTTCGATTTCTGCATCTTGAGCCCTCCATCTTTGATTAATTATGCACTTTGGTCCCAGAAGAGAACTTTCTAGTCCTCTTCCCGCAGAAACCAGCACGTGAGTGCCAACACTGTACTACTTTAGGGTACATGACTTGTGTTACTTTACTTTTAAAACGTTCATTTTTGTGAATTGTATATGCTTTTCTTATGAAAATTTCTTCAATTTTAAGTGTATGTGGAATTTTGTCTTATCGGGTCACAGTCTTAAGATTCCATCAATCAATCACCCCCGCACTTAAAGACGAGGACGGTTTCACAGAATTATTTTACGTTTCATGTAATTATTCGGATTATACAGTCTCTTCTCGTGACCTGATTTTTTTATTTTTATTTTTAATGGTTCTAAGGTTCTTCATCTGACTAATATTGCAAAAAGAACTACAAGCTATAGATCATGTCATCAGAAAGCAATATGGGCTACCAGATGCCATTTCCTTGATACTCGAAGTTTACTTTGGTAACCCTTTTTTTCCCTTAATTATTTCTATGCCGCTTCTTTCTTATGGTTGAAAATTCGAAAAATTTCCTTACTCTTAGTTTAAATATGATGCAATTTAAAATAAAAAGAGAAGTCCAAAAACAATTTCGCAAACTTAATATTATTTTGTTCTCTTTCTTTTCTTTCACGGATCAATCTTTCCTTGTTTTACAATCACAATTACTTTTTTCAATGTTAAGTTTTAGGGAAAAAGCCCTTTTTAGTTTTCAACCTTTGATTACCTTTTCATTTCGTCCAAAACTTTTTTTCTTGTTCAACTTCGTCCTAAATGTTACGTATTTTATTCGGATCAGTCCTACCGTTACTTTTTCCATCCAAAAGTAACAGTTTTGAATAAAAAATTACATTTGACAACTGAAAAAATCAAAACAAAATTTTAAAAAAAAAATCATAGCAAGCATCAAGAAAGCAAGGCAAGTAGAGGAAGAGGCGGTGGTGGGGACTTGCCGGCACCACTTCGGCGAGGTCGCTGGTGACAGAGCTGTGGTGGACTCCAGCAGGTTCCCACCATCCCCCTCTCCCAACTCCCAGTCTCTGATTTTTTTTTATTTTTTTTTAAGTCTTGTAAATCGAATCGACGGGGCTGTCATTCAAGCTTCCCGGCCTTCAATCAAGCTTCCTGCGTTCAAGGATGTGGATGCAATTGTTTGTTTGCTAATCTCGATGACCATCGGTCCCTCGAGGAGTATAGGTTCAGTTCCCTTGATCTATTTCAAGGATACCCTCATGCAATTGTTTGTTTGTTTGTTTCCTGCTGTCATTGATCATACGCATTCAAGAATTTTTTATATTGCACGTCATTATGTGTAAGTTTTGAGATTGCTCGATCGAAGAAGAGAAAACGAGGTTTTTTTTTTTTCTTGTTGAGATCAAACTATCGTCATTTAAATTATTGAAATTAGTTGCCAAGAAATGGTAGATAGATGATAGATCTAATAATTGATTTTTTATTGAATCAAGATCCAGATCAAAATTTTCGGCAATAACCAAGTCTCTGCTTCCGTTGTTGTCCAGCGCCTCTCCCCTCTTTTATTCCTTTGCTCTACGAGCTCAAATAGATGTCAAAAATAATTTCATAGACTGAGAGTTGGGGGAGGGGGTGGTGGAGACCTGCCGACGTCCACCATGGCTCTGGCTAGGTCACCGACGACCTGGTCGAAGCGGTATCCGCATGTCCCCACCACCCCCTGTCCCTCTACTTGCCATGCTTCTTGATGTTTGCTGTTCTTTTTTTTTATATAATTTATTTTTATTTTTATTTTTTATTGTCAAATATAATTTTTTTTCAAGACTGTTACTTTTGGATGGAAAAAGTAATGATAGGACTAGTCCGATCTATGTAGCGTTTAGGACTAAAATGAGAAGAGTAAATAGGCAATTTCGTACATGATTTTTGCAAATTACATCAATTTCATCTTCGATTTTGCACTTTTGCATCAATTTAGTTCATCGGTACATCAATTCAGTCCCTAAATACATCAATTTAGTCTCTCGCTACATCAATTCAGTCTCTCGCTAAATCAATTCAGTCCCTACTACATCAATTTGGTCCATGTTACATTAATTTAGTCCCCGTTACATCAATTTAGTCCCATACGTTACATCAATGTAGTCTCTGACTGGTGCAACACAAGTCACTGAGGTTAGCATGACATTAGATCGATCCCTGGTTATATCAATCTAATCCTTGTGGGAGAAGGGGTAGACGGCGTTGTTGTTCCATTAGTTTGTTGAGGGACTGAACTGATGTAACGTCTAGACAAATTGATGTAACTCCAAAATTAAATGATATTGGTTACATCAGTTACATTCTAAATGTTGATGATATCACCATCATTTCTCCTTCCCTTTTCAGTCTGTTTGCAGACGTTCCACCTTCTTCGTCTAACCCCTCTCTCTCTCTATCTTGCTCTCTCTGTGCATTTTCTTTGTTCAAGTGCGAAGGTTAGAGTCTAAGTTCTAGTGAGGTGATCATCAAGAAAGGCTCAAACGGGAACTATGAAAGACGATAACCAAAAATTTATTGCATACCAAGGTAACTTTTGTTGTTTTTGCCTGTGTTTAAGTGAAATGTGGCTTTTAAAATGATTAGATTTTGGAGGGGTTTTGATCATTAGCACACATGCTTTCTAAAGTGTTGTTGCTCTGTCAGGATTTAGATTCATGTTTTGACATTGTTGGGTATATGCAGTTGATAAAAATGATCTTTTGGTGGGTCGATAATGATGTAATGTGGTTCAAATTTCATATTCTGGTGCATGTTGCGATTTGACATGTTAAAAATGATTTCTTTTTACAATGACTTTCTGAAAACTAAAGAAAATCTTAGTTTTTTAAGGTTTATAAAATTGATTTTGTTCTCTACAATTTGCACTTTGCGGAAGACAGTTGATGTCGGACCCCCTCTAGTGAGGCCCCCTCACATTCCTATCACAGCACACGCCATGGAAGCTACAAGTTCAGGAACTGCTGTTAGGTTTGCTAGTTCCACGGGGTCAACGGAAGCGAAAAAGGAACAGAAATTCAAAATTTCCTACCCGTGAAACTAATTCCAAGACCTACTAGAAGAATAAGAGTAAATAAAAGCGTACCTGGAATATTTAAAGTTGTCGACCGAGCATCCCACGCGTGACGCCTCTACTGGTATCCACACCGACTTTGTCGACGAGTTTTCGAGATCGGCGGTGCTAGCGACCAATACTCGAAAGAAATACCGATGCAACACCCTAAATTTTTAGACTAATGGACCTAATTTGAATTGAACAATTCAATTCAAATTATTTATACTTTATATGCATACACATATATGCACGCACACATATATGTCTCTGCACATATAATTATATGTGTGTGCTTTTATATATATAAAAGTATATGCATATACACACATACATGCATACATTCACACACACATTATATATATCAGTACATGCACACTATCCCCTTTATATAAGCAATATGGGGGGAACAAAATTGAAGTTCCCACCGATGTGGGATTAGCATTAAATTGCTCCTCACATGACATGTGTCCATACACATGTCTATTAACATAAAAGCCATGTGTCACCGTATTAATCGTGCATCAATTTTGGTCCATTTAATCTAATAAATCGAGTCTAATTAATCGACAAATTTAATCTCATTAAATATCCGATTAATCGGTCGCACCATAAATCATCTAATCTCAATTAGACGTTTTTATTATTTCAAAATATCTCGTCAATTTAGTCGTAGTGTGTGACCCTGTAGGTTCCCAATTACGTTGATAATAATATCGAAATCTCTATTTCAATATTATAAACAGTGAGCGGTATCTAGCAATGCATCACTGTTACTCAAGTAATCGGAAAGTCAATTTCTCGACGAACCTTGTGACCTATATTACTGTGTAATATAATCCATTGTCCTCTATATCTCTATTGAGCCCAAGGCATGGTCGATGACATCCTTGTATGGCTCAATATCTCTCTTTCTTGGTTTACCGGGTAAGTCTATCAGAACAAATGAGCTCGATATCGTTATATCGACTCATTTGGGTATGCATACACTTTTAGACTTAACCACCAAGTGGCCATGAGATATCGCTCCCGTTTCGTAGGAGGGACAAATCCTATCTTGGTCACTCACATTCTTTTCCATGCTTTGTGGCATACCCAATAACTATCTTTATAATCAGCCTGTTACGGTGGCGTTTGACAGTATCAAAATATACGACATTACATGTAGGAATCCATGGTGACCTCAAGTCAAAGGACCATTACACTATAGTCACTTTGAGATATGCTAATGACAGTCACGTAACAACCCATGTAGCAATCTCATGGCGGATCAGTCCAACACACATTACTCTTAATGTATACATGTGGTGTGATTTGATATCTCCATATCCATGACCTGTGAGACTTGGTCATCAATCAACACCCGCACTAGTCTAACCGTATTATCGTTGTCCTAATTAACGATAATACTTTGACTATGGACATTTAGGAATAATGTTCGGTAATTATAGGATCTCGCAATCAAGTCACACTTGATACCTATTGAACATACTATTCCAAGGACATTATTGTGTAAAATCATATTTAGCGCAATCTACACAATAACAGAAATGCCTCGTTTTATAATGAAATAGATATCATATTACAGAACTGATTATAGATTGCCTCTAGGGCATACACCAATTCCCAACAATCTCCCACTTGCACTAGAGCCAATCTGGCATATGTCTTATGCCAATAGATCTAGTGTGAGCCTCGTGCTTGCGCTGCACAAGAGGCTTCGTAAGTGGATCTGCGAGATTCTCATCTGTTGGTATTCTGCATATCTTCACATCTCCTCTGTCGATGATCTCGCGAATGAGATGGAAGCGCCTGAGTATATGTTTGGATCGCTGGTGAGACCTGGGTTCCTTAGCTTGCGCAATGGCTCCATTGTTGTCACAATAGAGATCCACTGGGTTTACAATGCTAGGAACCACAGCAAGTTCTGTCACGAACTTCTTGATCCAAACGGCCTCTTTTGCAGCGTTAGAGGCAGCAATATACTCGGCCTCTGTGGTAGAATCGGCTACTGTCTCCTGTTTGGAACTCTTCCAACTCACAGCACCTCCATTCAGGCAGAACACATACCCTGACTGCGATCTACTGTCGTCCTTATCGGTTTGGAAGCTAGCATCGGTGTAACCTCTTACAACGAGCTCTTTTTCGCCTCCATATACCAAAAACATCTCCTTAGTCCTTCGTAAGTACTTAAGGATGTTCTTTACTGCAATCCAGTGTTTTTCACCTGGATCTGATTGGTATCGACTCGTCATACTCAAAGCATACGAGACATCTGATCGAGTGCATAACATAGCATACATGATGGATCCAATAGCTGACGCATATGGAATCCTATTCATGCGGTCCCTCTCCTCTCGAGTAGAAGGACTCTGAGCTTTCGAAAGGCTTATGCCATGTAACATAGGCAGCGACCATTTCTTAGAATCATGCATGCTAAAACGCCGAAGCACTTTATCTATGTATGCACTCTGACTTAAGCCAAGCAGTCTCCTGGATCTATCTCTATAGATCCTGATATCTAGCACGTAGGTAACTTCGCCTAAGTCCTTCATAGAGAAACACCTTCCCAACCAAGTCTTTATAGACTGTAGGGAAGGAATGTCATTCCCTATCAGAAGTATGTCATCTACATATAACACCAGGAAGATTACTATGCTCCCACTAACCTTCTTGTAAACAGAGGGTTCATCTTCATTCTTGATGAACAAACTCTTTGATTGCATCATCAAAACGAAGATTCCAGCTCCTAGAAGCTTGCTTCAGCCCATAAATAGACCGTTGTAGCTTACAAACCTTTCCGGCACTATGTGGACTGACAAAACCCTCAGGTTGTGTCATATACACATCCTCGAGGAGCTTCTCGTTCAGGAAAGCAGTTTTGACATCCATTTGCCAGATCTCATAATCATAATAAGCTGCAATTGCAAGCAAGATCCTTATGGATTTAAGCATAGCCACCGGGGAAAAAGTTTCGTCATAGTCAACACCATGAACTTGTCTGAAACCTTTTGCCACAAGTCAGCCCTTAAAGGTAATCACATTACCGTCCATATCAGTCTTCTTCTTGAAGACCCACTTACACCCAATGGGTTTTGCCCCTTCAGGTGGATCAACCAAAGTCCATACTTGGTTAGTGTACATGGACTCCATCTCAGATCTCATGGCCTCCAGCCATTTCTCAGAGTCAGGGCCTATTACGGCTTCCGCATAGGTTGTAGGCTCATCATTATCTATGAGCAATACGTCATTGTCTTGAGTCACGAGAAATCCATATCTCTCGGGCTCATGACGTATCCTACTAGACCTACGAGGCTCCTGTGTCACCTGTGTAGAAGATTGTGCCACAACAACTTGTGGTACTTGTTCTGCAACATCGCCCGTCGATTGATCAATGTCATTTTGTGGTAGAACTTCCCCAAGTTCTAATTTCCTCCCACTAGTTCCTTTGGAGAGAAACTCTTTCTCAAGGAATACCGCAGTTCGAGCAACAAACACTTTGCCCTCGATGGGATTATAGAAATAGTATCCTCGAGTTTCCTTAGGATACCCCACAAAGTAACATTTGTCCGATTTAGGGCCAAGCTTATCCGAAGACAATCTCTTCACATAAGTTTCGCAACCCCATATCTTTAGAAAAGACATCTTGGGACACTTCCCATACCACATCTCATATGGTGTCCTTTCAACTGATTTCGACGGAGCATTGTTTAATATGAGAGCAGCTGTCTGTAGAGCATATCCCCAGAAGGAGTCAGGTAAGTTTGCATGACTCATCAAAGATCGAACCATATCTAATAAAGTTCGATTCCTCCTTTCAGCTACACCATTCTACTGTGGTGTTCCAGGTGGAGTCAGTTGAGATAAAATCCCACACTGTTTAAGATAGTCAGCGAACTCATAGCTCAAATATTCACCTCCTCGATCTGATCGAAGAACTTTAATGCTCTTACCCAACTGATTCTCCACTTCATTCTTAAATTCTTTGAACTTTTCAAAGGATTCAGATTTGTGTTTCATCAAATACACATATCCAAATCTACTGAAATCATCAGTAAATGTAATGAAGTGGAGATACCCACCTCTAGCAAGCTTGTTCACTGGTCCACATACATCGGTATGTATGAGAGCCAGATGATCACTAGCTCGCTCACCTTTTCCGGTAAAAGGGGCCTTAGTCATTTTCCCCATTAAGCAAGGTTCGCATGTCTCGATCGATTCTAAATCAAACGAGTCCAGTAATCCATCCTTATGGAGTCTAGAGATGCGATTCTCGCTAATATGGCCTAAATGACAATGCCAGAGGTAAGTCGGGTTCGAATCATTAGATTTGAGCCGTTTGGTTTTCACATTATAAATAGGCGTATCTAGATCAAGAACATACAGACCATTACTTAAATGTGCACTGCTATAATATACATCATTCATGTACAAAGAACAACACTTGTTCTTAATAGTGAAACAAAATCCCTTCTTGTCCAAACAAGAAACAGATATTATGTTTCTACTAATAGCAGGTACATAATAACAGTCGTTAAGATCTAATACTAGCCCAGTAGGCAAAACTAGGTGATAAGTCCCTACAGTTAATGTAGCAACTCTTGCTCCATTTCCAACTCGTAGGTCCACCTCGCCCTTTGCCAACGATCTACTGTTCTTTAGGTCCTGCATATTTCCATAAATATGAGCACCACACCCGGTATCTAATACCCAAGATGTAGAAGTAGTAGATACATTGATCTCTATAACATGGATACCTGAAGTGGAAGTCTCACTTCCCTTCTTCTTCTTCAACTCCTCTAGGTATACCTTACAATTCGGCTTCCAATGTCTAGTGTTGCCACAATGGAAGCAGTAATCATTCTTCGCCACCTTGGCTTTAGGTTTCAACGCACCCAAGTCAAACTTGGATGCACCTTTAGCCTTCTTGCCTTTACTCTTGCCCTTGCCCTTTCTTTTGGTCCCCTGGACCATTAGAACGGACGTTCCCTTGCTGATATCATGCTCAGCTGTTCTCAACATGTTAAGTAGTTCAGGCAATGGTTTATTGTAGTCATTCATATTATAGCTCATGATGAACTGACTATAACTGCTGGGCAGCGACTGTAGGACTAAATCTGTGGCCAACTCTTGACCCAGAGGAAATCCCAGTCTTCCCAGAGTCTCGACGTACCCAATCATCTTGAGTACATGAAGACCCACTGGGCTACCCTCAGTTAACCTTGCTTGAAAAAGTGCTTTAGAGATCTCGAATCTCTCATGTCGGGCCTGCTCTTGATAGAGCTGCCTGAGATGCACGATCATATCGTACGCTTTCATGTTCTCGTGTTGCTTCTGAAGCTCCGAGTCCATGGTGACTAACATGAGACATCCGACGTTTACGTCATCATCATGATGCTTACTATAAGCATCTTTCTCAGCTTGGGGGGCATCGTCAGGTGGTGGCGCAAGAAGAGGTTGCTCTAAGACGTATAGTTTCTTTTCTTGGGTGAGAACAATTCTCAAGTTTCGATACCAACCAAGGAAATTATTCCCTGACAGTTTGTCCTTATCAAGGACAGATCGCAAACAGAAAATACTAGAAGTGCTCCCTGCCATGGTAACTACCACAGAAATATGCAAAATAAGTATTACGACACAACAATATTTAATGAGGACTTTATTAAATATTGCTCCCACTATTTATATCAAATCAATGACCCTCACCATTGATTCAGAGAATATCATTCTCATAGTAGCTCAAGATCCATATCTCACCAAGCTCTGAGTCAGCGAGGGCTGATTCACCCAGAACTGGCTATTTAGGTAGGGAACTCACTTTCCCAATTGCATCACATGCAACTCTTGATTAGTTGGGTGAATAACTCCTTATTCGAATCTATCTTATAGATCGATGCCCAACTACATGCCTCTGAACTCCTAATCCTATTAGGCTTGCTCAGTTAAGTCCGGCCCACTGGTAAACACCACGTCTTACTAGGATAGATGAGGGCATCCTGCGAGAGCAAGGTCTACTCACTCATCGATCTTGGTCTTGACGAGCGTTACACAGTGGAAGGATATGGACTTAATATTTTGAGGAATCTTATTAACATTTAATCGATCTCACCATACATTATTATGTAACCATTACATAATAGTCCACACGTATAACTATTATACTAACACAACTAGGACATTGTCCATGTCTAACAGTCATGCACCGCAAATATCAAACATAATCACACCAGTACCAAGCATAAAATCATATTTTATGCTATTATCTACTCGGATTCTAACTAGTTAGGCTCTGATACCAATTGCTAGTTCCACGGGGTCAACGGAAGCGAAAAAGGAATAGAAATTCAAAATTTCATACCCGTGAAACTAATTCCAAGACCTACTAGAAGAATAAGAGTAAATAAAAGCGTACCTGGAATATTTAAAGTTGTCGACCGAGCGTCCCACGCGTGACGCCTCTACTGGTATCCACACCGACTTTGTCGACGAGTTTTCGAGATCGGCGGTGCTAGCGACCAATACTCGAAAGAAATACCGATGCAACACCCTAAATTTTTAGACTAATGGACCTAATTTGAATTGAACAATTCAATTCAAATTATTTATACTTTATATGCATACACATATATGCACGCACACATATATGTCTCTGCACATATAATTATATGTGTGTGCTTTTATATATATAAAAGTATATGCATATACACACATACATGCATACATTCACACACACATTATATATATCAGTACATGCACACTATCCCCTTTATATAAGCAATATGGGGGGAACAAAATTGAAGTTCCCACCGATGTGGGATTAGCATTAAATTGCTCCTCACATGACATGTGTCCATACACATGTCTATTAACATAAAAGCCATGTGTCACCGTATTAATCATGCATCAATTTTGGTCCATTTAATCTAATAAATCGAGTCTAATTAATCGACAAATTTAATCTCATTAAATATCCGATTAATCGGTCGCACCATAAATCATCTAATCTCAATTAGACGTTTTTATTATTTCAAAATATCTCGTCAATTTGGTCGTAGTGTGTGACCCTGTAGGTTCCCAATTACGTTGATAATAATATCGAAATCTCTATTTCAATATTATAAACAGTGAGCAGCATCTAGCAATGCATCACTGTTACTCAAGTAATCGAAAGGTCAATTTCTCGACGAACCTTGTGACCTATATTACTGTGTAATATAATCCATTGTCCTCTATATCTCTATTGAGCCCAAGGCATAGTCGATGACATCCTTGTATGGCTCAATATCTCTCTTTCTTGGTTTACCGGGTAAGTCTATCAGAACAAATGAGCTCGATATCGTTATATCGACTCATTTGGGTATGCATACACTTTTAGACTTAACCACCAAGTGGCCATGAGATATCGCTCCCGTTTCGTAGGAGGGACAAATCCTATCTTGGTCACTCACATTCTTTTCCATGCTTTGTGGCATACCCAATAACTATTTTTATAACCAGCCTGTTACGGTGGCGTTTGACAATATCAAAATATACGACATTACATGTAGGAATCCATGGTGACCTCAAGTCAAAGGACCATTACACTATAGTCACTTTGAGATATGCTAATGACAGTCACGTAACAACCCATGTAGCAATCTCATGGCGGATCAGTCCAATACACATTACTCTTAATGTATACATGTGGTGTGATTTGATATCTCCATATTCATGACCTGTGAGACTTGGTCATCAATCAACACCCACACTAGTCTAACCGTATTATCGTTGTCCTAATTAACGATAATACTTTGACTATGGACATTTAGGAATAATGTTCGGTAATTATAGGATCTCGCAATCAAGTCACACTTGATGCCTATTGAACATACTATTCCAAGGACATTATTGTGTAAAATCATATTTAGCGCAATCTACACAATAACAGAAATGCCTCGTTTTATAATGAAATAGATATCATATTACAGAACTGATTATAGATTGCCTCTAGGGCATACACCAATTCCCAACAAGGTTTGCAGCATATTTCCAATCAATGGGACATCCACCTAACTGAACTGTAGATTAAAGAAGCTCATCTACCACATTTTGGAAACAATTAGTGGAAACAAAGCTTGGTTTAGTTATGTTTGTTCCAAAATGATACTAATTGATACCATTTTGGGTTTGATACATGTTAGATTGCCAAAGATATTGCATTTTTCTGTACTTTTTGTGTAGCTACTTTGGCAAAGTAACGTGTACAATCTCTTGTAAAAACTTATCTATAATAATAATATAGTCATTTTTGTAATTCCATTTTATTTTGGCAAGTTTTTTCCTTAATTTAACTTCATGCTTCTACAATCCATCTGCTTTAGTAGGCCAACAGGGCTTTGTTCAGTTGGGGGAAGGAGGAAGGAAGGCAGGAGTTCAGTTTGTAAAAAAAATGGTGCATAGACTAAATTGATGTAGCACGTGGAAGGCGGGGGTATTCAATTTGTTTGAAAATAGCGCATGAACTAATTTGAAGTAGCACGAGGACCACATTGATGTATTAATTTTCACCATTTAACACCGTCAACAGTCATACTTAACGACATGACCAAATTGATATGGTAGGGGACCAAACTATTGTCGTATTGGGACCTAATACACCACACAAGGACCACATTGATGTAACACCACCATTCACGGACTAAATCGATGTAACGTGGGTACTCAATTGATGTAACGATGACTAAATTGATGTAAAGATGACCAAAATGATGTAACAATGGACTGAATTGATGTATTGTGGGGACTAAATTAATGTAATATGGACTAAGTTGATGTAGCGAGTGACTGAATTGATGTAACGAGAGACTGAATTAATATAGCGAGGGACCAAATTGATGTAGCGAAGGACTGAATTGATGCACGGATGGATTAAATTGATGCAAGTGCAAAGTTGGGGACGAAATCAATGCAAAAAAAAAAGTTAGGGACGAAATTGATGTAATTTGCGAAAGTTATGGACGAAATTATCTATTTACTCAAATGAAAATGTAACCAAAGGTTGAGGCCCAATAACGCACTTTTTCCCTGATTTTTATTATCTAACTGGTAACACAAACTACAAAAATCTCTCATATTTTTAACCGAAAATATTTGAAAAAAAAAATTAATGAAACCCGTCAACTCTATTTTCCTCAAAAATCTTCCCCATTATCTCTTGTATTACGCATTAAAAAAAATTCTAAAAGGATTCAAAAAGTTGGAAAAAAAAACCCAAAGAGGTAAGAGCACACATATGGAAGGAATAATATATTTAAATTCATAGATGCGATTAGAAATTGGAATATTGGTAAACTCCATTTTCCTAAAATACGTTTTTTTATTTTTATTTTTTAAAAGCTAGTTATTAAAAGAGGGATTAGGGCAAGTCAAATTCAATTCAATTAATTAAATTAGTTTGGCCAAAAAAAAATTTTATTTCTTCTAAACGCGGAGACATTCCCAAAATGCGGCATCGCCCTTTGAATACAGCCGAGAAAAATATTGTTTCTTTTTGATTCAGTTTTGCTGCAACCCGGAAGAAATTCATATTCGAATCCTCTCTTCCTCGACGTCCATGGAAACATCAAGTGCTCGAGTTCATGCAATCGGTCAAACCGAGATTAATTGGGACAAGTAAGCGTCGTTTATCTCATCATAATCTCTTCAGCTAGATCTTGATTGAATTCGCCTGTTTGTGGTGTGATTCTCGATGCTAGTGCTGTGTTTGGTTGCGGTATAGAGAATAGAGATGGGAGAGATTTTTCTTGAGAAAGAAGACGAGAATAGGAATTCTGGGTTCTGGGAATTCTTGGGTTCTTGGTTCCTTTGAGCTTTGCTTGCCCCTTTGTTGTTTGGCTTGCTGGGGATAATCTATTGGGACCCTTTGATGGAATTTCAGTTGGGACCTCCTTGGTTGGTGAAGATTTCTGGGTTTTTTGTTGGTTTCCATCTCTTGAGAAAAGAGAGAGGCTCGTGAAAAAGGCAGCTCAAATCCGGTCATGGAAGGAATGTCCTTTCGTTTTCCTAGAGGGTGGATGAATGCAGGGCGAAATGCTGCGGAGTGCAGTTTTTTCACCATGAAAGGAAGAACTTGAACGAGTTTTTGATAACGAAAGGCTCATTTCCTTGTTGCATGAATTAAATTAGAATATAACATCAAGTTCATTTAGAATATATCAGAACCTTATGAGGCAAAGGGAGTTGTCTCGTTGGATGGTAATCGGGTTAGCTCTTTTTAGAGATATATTGCACCTCCTTGGTGTACTGCTGATGGATGTACTACGTTAACAATCAGAACGAACCTGAGGAGGTGAAGAAAGAAGAAATGCACAAGATATGAATTTTTTTATTGAGATACCAGGCGCATTCTTTCCAGAAGAAATACTTGGAGGAAAACATGTGCTATCTTGATTTGGTCTCATCTTGCTGTGACTTATCTCTCCAATTTCTTTTCATCCTAATTTTCGTTCCATTAATACATTTTTTGCAGGCTCGATAAAACTAAGTTTTATGTCGTAGGGGCTGGCCTCTTCACGGGGGTTACAGTTGCACTGTACCCAGTATCAGTTGTCAAAACCCGATTACAAGTCGCCTCAAAGGATACTGCTGAAAGAAATGCTTTCTCAGTCATCAGAGGCATATTAAAAACAGATGGAGTTCCCGGCCTTTACCGAGGATTCGGTACTGTCATCACAGGTGCAATTCCTGCAAGGATTATCTTTCTCACCACGTTGGAGACCACAAAAATTGCGGCTTTCAAGATGGTTGAACCATTTAAATTGGCTGAGCCAACCCAAGCTGCCATAGCAAATGGGCTTGCCGGGATGACGGCATCTCTCTCTTCTCAAGCTGTATTTGTTCCCATTGATGTGGTACGTGCTCTATCCTATGTCCTAGAGTATAGTTTTGCAGAGGGAATTTTAGTGTGTTGTTTGACATAAAATCCATGTTAGATCAGATATCTTGCGTGAGCTGCTAGGTTGTCAGATAAGGCTATAATCTCAAGCATAATGGTGAAACATAATATTTGAGGCGGTTTTTCTTTGGCTAAACTAACATGTTAACTTCTTGAAAGATAGTCTGAATTCTAATAGCAAGGAAGGAAGAGACAGGTGGAGAGACTTCTCATGAGATGTATAAGCATTAATCAAGTCACAAAACCTGTAATTTCTAATTGACGAAGCAACTTTTCGCTTTATCTGTCTCTTAGACATCCACATGCCTTTCTTCCTCCCCTCTTCTCCTTATTTCTAAAGTAGCTAATTTCTAATCACATTTTGGTTTCCTTTTCTCTTTTCAGTTTTGAGAAAGTATGCAGTTGCTCCCTTTTTTGATCAAAAAGATGTTTTATAAGACGTGACTTAACCAAATCTTTTCTTCAGAAAAAGGGTAAAACTGGAAATATATCTTCTGATGTTCTTACATCAGGCAAGCTTGTCCCATTTTCTTCTAGAGATATGTTTAGCCTGGCCATATTAGAATTCTAACTAATAATCTTATTGTTTGTTTTTCTTTTTCCTATTCTTATTCATACTTATTCGTATTCTTTTCCTTAATTTTTTAAAATCTTCAATGGGATGACTAGAAGATGAAATAGAGCTAAGTGGTTGGATGTTATTTTGACCCCTTTGTTTCTATTTAGGTGAGCCAAAAATTGATGGTGCAAGGATACTCTGGGCATGCAAAGTACAATGGCGGTCTTGATGTTGTCCGCAAGGTCTTGAAGTCCGACGGCATCATAGGGCTGTACAGAGGATTTGGTCTGTCTGTAGTGACTTATGCACCCTCGAGTGCTGTCTGGTGGGCAAGTTATGGTTCGAGTCAGCGGGTCATTTGGAGGTGAGAGGCATATTTCTCTGCTTGTCTTTTGCATTTGTCTTGAAATAGTTCAGCTTTTCGACAGCTTGTTCATTGAAATAAACAAGGACTAGACTTAGCTTTCTTAAGAAATTATACTTTTGCCATCGCCCTTCATCCTACTTTGCTGAACTGGTCTATATCAAAGTCTTATAGTTTTCACATCAGTTGGTCAGTAAAAATTTGCATAGTACAACATTCTGAGTTTGAGTGAAGCAGATTTATTGCATAGGTAGGTGAGCTCCGCGACATTGTGGTCAGCCAAAGTATGTCTCTATGGAGTTTGCAGGGAGACTAGTTGCATTTTAAATTTTTCTTGGAACTTCAGTGTCGTTGTTCTATCTGATTTTTGTGCTTTCAAGTTCTGATACATTGTCTTATCGTCTGAACAGGCTATTAGGCCATAGTAATGAATTTCAAGAAGCCATCCCTAGTGAATTGACAATTGTGGCAGTTCAAGCAGCTGGAGGAATTATTGCTGGAGCAACAGCCTCCTGCATTACTACTCCACTGGACACCATCAAAACACGACTACAGGTACTTTGTTAGTGGTTAAATCTAATGGATATGTGATAATGTCTTTGCTATTGTTTCAGTCTGATTCATAGCTTTTTACCACTGCACAAGACATTGAATTGGCCGACTATGGATTCAATTGTTTCAATCCTATCAAGCATTGTAAAAGAAGTGCTAAAACTGCTTTTTCCCACCGAGTAATGAACAGGAAGAAACCGAAACATTGAATTTGCCCTTTTAAAGGAACAAATAAGGTGGTTTTCGTTAGTGATGGACATTTTGTACTCATTGTTCGCTCAGACTAGTTTATATCTTTTCCCAGGTTATGGGCCACGATCAGAAGAGAACCTCAGCAATGAAAGTTGTCAAACAGTTGATCAAGGAAGACGGATGGAAAGGCCTTTATAGAGGGTTGGGTCCGAGGTTTTTCAGCATGTCTGCATGGGGAACCTCGATGATTCTCACATACGAGTACTTGAGTATGGACTTTTCTATCATCTTAACTTTTTATAATTTCTTACCATCAACCACCTTAAAGTTAATCTAGTAACTTATCTCCCTCTGCCGTTTCTTCTCCAGAGCGTTTGTGTGCAAAAGACATGTAAGATCTGCACAGCATGGTCGACACACAGCAAATGCTTGTCTCCATAAGATAGAAGAAAAGCTTGTACCCTTATAGGCAGAACTTTAGTCAATTTAGTAGACTATTCCCCGGTGTTTTCCTGTGGGGTTTGAGAAATTTTTTTCACCTTTTAGTCCATGATTCTTTTCATCGAGCCAATAGTCTAGCCAAAATTTTCTCATGTATTGCTCTGTTTTTCTTATTCTTGCATACAATCAGTAGAAGTTGTATCAATTGTATCAAATTCTTTTGTCTAATCCGGAAAGCGAAGTTTGCACACTTTGATATCATTCCTGCAGATTTTATATTACTGCTTTTATCGTTTGATGGGGGTGTACTGATTTTGTTCATGAGCAAGGAATCTTCTTCTGTTATGTCATTGTCCGGTGTCTTCTACTTGTTGGCTATACTTAAAGCAATTGTTCATGTAGGAATAATTTTCTCCATTAAGTTTATTTTGCAACATGCAAGGATCCCAACTTAAATTTCAGAGATTCAAGATTATCTATATATATATATATATATATATATAAAAGGTACGAGGTGGGCTTGGCCAGACGGCCTCAGAACGTTATGTTTCTAAGTAAAATTGTATCAATTTTTTGAGCTTTTAAAATTTTTTATTTAATTATTCTCTGTTATAAAATTATCAACAGAATATTTCAAAATTATTTACCCAAAAGTCTTTTGGAAATTAGAATCTTACGAAATATTTAAAAAATCAAATTACATCTTTTAGAGATTCTTCGTTATACATTATAAATAGCAAAATCGTTTTCAAAATCGCCGGTGAACTTCAGGCGGTCTAAGCCATGTGAACGCTTCTCTCGGACTACCCTGACATGACGTTGAGGACCAAGAAACCGACTTCAGGAAGTCGAGTTCCTGCTCCAAAGAAGCAAAGCTGAGAAAGTATCTTGCCAAATTAGTTTCCTTTTGTTCCCTTTTCTATATTAGATAAGAAGGAGTTGCTGATTCAGCGGCACAAAAGAATTGCCGAGAGAAGAGCAAATAATGTACCTATGCCCGTAGCACCGAAGAAGAGCTCAAGGGAAAACAAATCGGCGAAGACTTCCACACAGCAGATGAGGCCTACAAAACTGTCACCAAGTCTATTTTTATATTTTTTTAATAAAAAAAGGTTTTTTGTGTACTTTTTAAAAGATATTTTATGAAAAAATTGATTTTCTTGATTTTTAAAAATTAAATAACTATTTTGAATATTTTTAAAATTTTTAAAAGATATTTTATATATGATCCCAATCAAACAAAATATTTATCGAATTTTTAATTTTAATTGAATATTGTTTGTCAAATAATAATTAATAAATCACTGAATTTTTAAAAATGAATGCATATTTATTTATAAGATATCGATATATTTTATTTTAGGGTGTTTTTCGCTAATATATTTGCACTACTTTTCTTAATTCAATCATCATGTTATTATAGTCAAAATAACAACGAACCGAACTTTTACAAAGCTATAACTACGTCAATATGTGGCTTCTGATTGATTTATGATTCTATGTGTGAAAAAATATAACTATTTACTAAACGAACGAAGTTTTCTTTTTAACTTTTAGTCATAATTTTTTTTTTAGATTGGTGAAATTGTCTCGTGCAATGCATGGGCTCAACGACTAGTATATGTGAAAGCAAGGAATAGGTGAGCTCAGACAAATGGCCACAGAACGCTCGATTTTTTAATGTCATTTTCTCGTATTTTTAAGTTTTTTAAATTGTTAAATCATTAATAAATTAATAAATTTAAAATATCTTTACTTATGATATCTTCTAAGATATCTTTATCTTTTTTCGGTTACAAGATGAATATATTTTAGATATTACAGATAGATAGATAGATAGATAAATATATCAATATATATTATATTATATAATTTTTTTTAAAAATCAGATTATATTTTTTCCTAAATTATGTATAATAATATATAATACATTATAAATATGAAATACAATTCACATAAACAATTGTCTATTCAGCTCTCAAAGAATATGTGTCCACCATTAGACGTGAGCTTTCAAAAAGTACGCCTACTATTATACACAATGTGAGTTGTTAAATTATTATTATTATTGTTATTGTTATTGGTTGTTGTTAGTCTGTTTGCACACACTTATATACTTTACTAAATATATATATATATATATATGAAGTATATATACTATATACGTCTCTATATACGTATACAATATATATACTATATATGTGTCTATAAGTATATATCTTATATATGTTTCTATATGAACATATATGTTTATATATATACACGTTTCTACAATGGATGACGTAAGAATCACTTAGTTTCTTAATAGAATTTTCACGAATTTTTAAATTATTTTTATTTTATATGAATTTTTTAATAAAAAAGGTTTGCTTTAATCTTTAAAAGATATGATATGATAAAATCCGGTTTTCTCCTTTTGTCAGTTTTTAAATTTTTATAATAATATTTACAAAAATTAAAGATATTTTTTTGCTATATCAGAGTAAAATAAAATATTTTTCCAATTTTTACATGAGATATATAGTCGCGCCACTATTTTTAATCTAGGCTAATTTTTGAATTTTTTATAATTTGAATGAATATTTTTATTTGAAATTGATATAATATAATATTTTGAAACCTTTTAGAAGATTTTATCATCTACATAATATTTGATAATCCTATATTTTCTTTTTAAGTAAAATTAGTATCTAATCAAATCGTCATCAGTATTAAAATAAGCATATATTTATATATCAATAAGTATATTTTTTACTTACTTTATTGATAAAAATTTAGTTAACAACAATCATATATATATTTAATATAATATATTTTATTGATTGTAAGTTACGATATGTATACATTACTACATATTTTTATTTATTTTATTGATTATTTGGACCTGGCCAGGTAGTTTTAGAATGCTCGAATTATTTAATGAAATTTTCTCGAATTTTTTAATTTTTCTCTTTAAAAAAATTTTAATTGTAATTTTTTAATATATATATAGATGTAGATTTGCGGGACTGACTACTATTTTCTTCATTTTATCTTTCTTTTTAAGTTTTTAATATTTTTTAAAGTGTATACTTTGTGGGATCGATTGTTATTTTCTTGATTTTTTAAGCATTTTTTAGAAAGAAAATTTCTTATTTTTTAATTTTTAAAACATATAGATATAGATTTACATGATCTACATTGAATATTATAGATATAGATGTATAGATATTCTATATAACATGTTATGGACATAATGCGTTATATATTTTCTGTGGTTCCATTAACCAACGAGACATATACATTATTACGTATATTAAAATATAAATAAATAAATTTTGTGTTTGAAAAGATCTATTATCATATTTGCTCTAAAAAATAAATGAGATCATATTTTTTCTATAGATATGATGATTTGTTCTCGTATCTATAAAAATATAAAACGTTCTTTTTCGAGTCATGCATATATTTCTAATATATAGTTTTAATGATGGTAAATTACAATCCATAATATTTCAAAACATGCATATAATATATAATAAAATTAAAAAAAAGCATAAAAATTGAATAAGTATGATCCCGTGCAACGCACAGGCTCTACGACTAGTTGACATAGACAAGAACATACAAAACGTGAAATTCAATGCATATGATCTCATGCATCTTGCGCACATTCACAATAGACTTATACTAATCCAAGATTCGAAATCCTAGGGAAAATAATTACCGGAGCAAACTCGGGTATTACAGTTGGGAGTAACTCCAACTAATAATAGAGGCTCGAAGTGAACCTTTAGCATCATATCAGAATCGCCTTGTTAAGAAAGCTCACTATTATCCTCTAACGCCCTTGCGGATTCATAATCTCAGAGAACACAGCTCCGGTGAAGTTCTGGGAATCGTTGCTCATTGAACTGCTAGTAGTGGTCGTCATCATGCTGCTCTTCTGGCTGCCGCTGCTAATGAACTGGCCGAAATGGCCTCCACTGTCCGACGGCGTCCAGTTAAGCGGGACCTCATCCTCGTTGATGGCACCGCACATTGTGACGGCTGCCTTGGGTGTCATCCCCTCTGCATTTTCCTGCAGCTGCAGGGCGAACTCGAGGCCCCACACCACGTCGTTCATTGATGGGCGCAGGGCCCCCTCGTCCTGCAGGCAGCTCATTGCAATCTCTGCGAACTTCTTCAGGCACTCAGGGGCGATCCGGCCTCTCAGGTTCGGGTCCATGATCTTGCCGAGGGTCCCATTGCGGTAACAGCTCTGGGCCCATGAAGCCAGGCTGATCTGCTTCTTCTCCATTGTCCGACTCACTGGCGGCCGAGCGCATAGCACCTCAAACAGCACGACACCAAATGAGTACAGATCGGACTTTTCTGTCAGCTGCTGTCGGCGTAGGTACTCCGGATCCATGTAGCCGAATGTTCCCTTGACGACAGTGGTCACATGGTCCTTGGAGTTGGGCATGTTGGTGGGGCCAATCTTCGAGAGCCCGAAGTCGGAGACCTTCGCCACCCACTTGTCATCCAACAAGATGTTGGTCGTCTTCATGTCACGATGGATGATCATGTTCTTCGTACCGGTGTGGAGGTAGTGCAAGCCCCGGGCAGCCCCAATGCAGATATCAAGCCGCTGCTTCCACGAGAGTGGCGCGTTCTCCGTGTTGTAGAGGTGGTCCCGAAGTGTCCCATGGGACATGTAATCATACACGAGGATCATCTCCCCTCCGTCATTGCAGTACCCGATCAGGGAAACCAGGTGGAGGTGGCGGAGCTGAGACAGCATCTCGATCTCCGTCGTGAACTCACGAGCCCCCTGCTGAGATCCAGGATTCAGCCGCTTGATTGCCACCGTTGTGGATCCCCCATCCACGTACCCCTTGTACACGTTCCCGAAGCCCCCCACCCCGATGATGAAGATCTCGTCAAAGCCACTTGTGGCTGCCTTGATCTCTGCCAGCGAGAATTGGCGGCACAAATCGGCCGGCAGTGATGAGTCCTGGGTCTTGGTCGACTTGGTTGTAGTGTACGACAACGGCCCCCAGAGCGAGGTCTTGTCAGTATAAGTCGAAGCCTTGCTACTCCTCCGCTTCCAGAAAGTCAAGAAGCACAGAAGACCGAGCACCAAAGCGCCAGAAACACTCCCACCTGCAATAGCAGCTATCACGTTCTTACTGATGCCACCGGATGAGGATGACCGCTCCGGTTGTTGCTGAAGTGGATCCAGAACCCGTATGGGGTCCGGGTTAGGCCCAGCCAGATTGCCATTATAATCGCTAATCTTGAAAACCTCTATGCCATTGAGAAGAGCATCAGCATAAACGGAATACTTCTCTGGGCCTGTGTGGAGTGAGACGGTGAGGTTACTCTTCTTACTCGTCTGAGCATATATACCCACGGCATAATCTTTGTAAATAGGAATTCCTCTTCCTCCAGTCCACTCGATAACATCCGCCATCGAATCAGCTACCTGGGAAGCTATGTAGATCTCGAAGGTACGATCGCCAAATTTGCTTATCTCTCTCTGAAGCTCACAGAAATGTAACCTGACGAGGTAAAGGAAGTTCGAATCGACCTGGAAAGACCAGGTTAAATTGTATGTGGTGGTGATGCTCCTGTTGGTTCCCATAGACCTTGCAGTTCTGTAAACATTCGCTGGGGCAGCATATTCGGGAATGTGATCAAAGACAAGGGGGATGGTCCAGTTCACTGGCAAGACACTGCTAAGGTCCTCAGTCAAGTAATCATCGTCCGGACCCGTCCAAGACCGGAACATACCGGTGTCATCTTTGGGGTCAATCGTACTCCCGCCAACATTTATCCGGTATACCTGTCAATCCAAGGAGGGGGGGAGTCGGATCGTTATTCATGTCCATATCGTGGAAGCCTGCACTTCTAGTACTCATTCAATGCCCGCAGTTTCTGCAGTTGCGCATGACTGCACTTAAGATGATTCAGTCTCCCTTTTATTTATTTATTTATTTATTTATTGATTTTAGTAAATGGGAAACGAGACCAGAGGCCTAACAAGATGAGGTTATTAAGATTTGATGTTACTCGTGTATGCATGGAGAGTACTAAGTTTAATATCGACCGAAATCCCAATGCTTACATTCATTCCGCGGAGCTTTTCCACATATTCTGAAGTAAAAATTGAGTTATTACTGACAAGTGTGAAAATAATTGCTTTGAGAAAAACCTCTGCTTTTCTAACCATTTGACTCAAAACCATGCCGACTCAATCATCTATCTGTTGCATCCAAGTAAATCTGTAGCCGATTCTGCAACTCTAAGATGGAAAACCTCATGGAAATTGCAACTTTTGCCGTCCCTAATGAGATATAGTTAGTTCTTAACGTACCGTCTCCAGAGCATTTGTGTGGCTCAACGTCAAGAACCCATTATTGTCGACAAATCCAACCTCACGGGAACCGTCCACGGTGCCGTTGCCGTAGTAAAGTTCAGGTGGCATGGAGACGATCTCGATCCCATTGATGAGAGCATATGCAGCTGGCCCGTCAGTCCCCGGAGTGAAGGTCAAGTTCAGCCTCTGGTTGTCCTCGACCACCACGCAGAACTCCTTGGAGAACTGAGGTCTGCGAAGGTAATCGGCCACAAGCGAGGCACTAAAGTTCCGAAGGAGGGTGTAAGGCCCGGAGCTCACGGAAAAGAAGGCGTCGGAGCGGGAGAAGTTCTGGTTGTAGTCGAAAGGGAAGAAATAGAGGCGCACGAACTTCGGCCCTGCAGTGACGGGGAAGGAGTAGGAGAATTCGGAGCGGGAGACGCGGGCGGTGGTGTAGGGAATTTGGGGGACGTCACTGGGCTGGTCCTTGGCCTTGGAGGTAAGTGACGTTTGGTGGTCGAGCGGAGCGTATTTCTGGTCATCGTCGCCGATCCAGAGGCGGCCTTGGTTGTCGGAGTCATCAGTGGTGGATCCGCAGTTGATGAAGATTTTGTCGACGGGGCTATAGGCAGAGGAGCACCGGCAGAGCTGGAGGAGGAGGATGGCAGCGAGGAGGGGCGAGGGTGGCGGGTGAGTGGTCCGGAGGAGATATCTCTTCTTCATTATTGGAGCAGACCAGAAGCAGAGAAGAGAGAGAGACAGCCAGAGGATATAAATAGAAGGATGCAGTTAATTGAGCTATCAAGTGGTGGTTAAATGCTGCAGATATCCGTGAATGCAGGATCACGAAAAGAGAGCTGTACAAGTCGTCGCCCCAAGTCGTTGGAGTCCCAGTCCACTGCCAAGTCGTGCTATAAAAAAGACATACTACTTTTCTGCATGTTTATGACTTGTGTTCTCTAGTACACGACAGTGACATTGCCCTCTTTCTCGTTGACTCTTATATTTCTCATACGCGTCTTCCTTCGCACGAATTTATTGGAGTGTCTATCAATTGGTTAATCAGTCTAGCTTTATTCAGCAAAAAAAAAAAAAAAATCAATCTTGCTTCTTTTTTATTTTTTGTATTTGTCCTTTTGAATGAATGAATGAGGGCCTCACCGTGGATGGTTCCCGTGAGGTTGAATTTCTCCGCAATAACGGCAACCCATTGACGTTTGAGCCCCAGAAATGCTGTAGAGACGGTACGTTAAGAACTCATCTTTGATGTAACATATGATTGACTCGGCATGGTTAGAAACAACAGAGGTTTTTCTGATAATTCACAGTTTTCTGAAATAACTCGATTTTTCCTTCAGAATTCAAAGTGAAGGATGATGCGGAAAGACTCGATGGAGTGAACGGAATAGTTGGGATTTCGATTAAGTTTAGTTCTCTCCATGCATAGAAGAGCAACGTCAGAGACGTCAAGAACCTCATCTTTCTCAAGTATCATATTTACAAATAAACAAATAAATAAATAATAGCTGGGCTAACGTGGCAAACTTTTTGCTGACCTGACACTAGAAAAATTCAAAAAAGAAAATACAAAGCATAAAAATGAAAAAAATCACAAGAATTCAGAAAAATCATAAAATACATGAAAAATAAAATAAAATAAATCCATAAAAATAAAACAAAGTAAAATATAATTGCAGAAAAAATAAACTGGATAAAATTTTAAAGAGTTTATATTTTTGTTGCAAAAATATTAGATCATGAATTTATCTTTAGCTTTTAACTTTAGATAAGTACTAGAGTATAATTTCGTGCGATATCGCGGACCTGAAAATCATTTTATTAAATTTTTTGCTTTATCGTGATAGCTTGTGTAATAATCAATATATATATATATATATAGTATAATTGAAGGTAATGATAAAATTATTTATGTGAAACACTTATGAACTCTCTATTGATACTAATGGCTTGTTTGGTTTCATAATAAGATTTTAAAATCCTACTTTAACTTAATTCTACCCACAACAAAATAAAATACAAAGTCAAATGGTGTGTCCCATTTATACCACTCTTTTTCCACAACAAAACAAAATAACTCATACAAAGTCAAAATGTGGTCCAATTTATACCACTCTTTTTCAAAATCAAAATCTGATTTTAAAATCCCACTTTGAAACCAAACGCAGCATAAATAATTTAAATTTTTCAAAAGAATGTACTAATTAATATTTCATATGGTATGAATTATGAAAGCTAACATTTTTTTTGCATTAATCTTAAATTGAATTCTCAATGTTTCTAATTAAAACCATGATCACAATATAATAGGCCTTGAGTTCTACTAATTTTAAATATACGAGCTTTACTTGTTCAAGAGGTTCGATGTTCATTAAAGGCATTATGTAATCAGTGTAACTTTACATTTCACATAAAAATAAGGATATTTTTTGAGCTACGGTCTTCTTATGAAAACATAAAAAATAAGGGCATTTCCAAAATTCAACGTTAAATAAAAAGAGACTACCAAAATTAGTGATAAATTGAAATATAGTTTTTACTACTGAGTTGATTTTAGGTGATTCGATACTTATTTTTCTTAAGCAAGGTCTTCGATGAAAGTCCTGTAATTGGAGAAAATCTACTATGACAGAGCTTTATCCCTTGAATGGGTTGACCTTTCTTGAACCTAGAATTGAACCTATTGAACCTTCGTGTTGGGGCCTTATGCCGCTACACTGAGACCCATTCCTCTCTATCACATTAGTTTGGCTTAAAAAGACAAAAAGAAAAACCTTTTTCCCGCACTGCCCTTTTATTTTTTGGCAAAAATAATAAAATATTAAAAGAAAGAAAGAAAGAAAGAAAGAAAAATTATGAGAGTGCCACATGGCATAATGTGTAAGAGATATAGTTTATTTATTTAAGGATTTTCTTGTAGAATGCAGTTATCCACATTATAGTTTTTGGTTTTTCGTATATTCACAAGACGGGGAGGAAGAGTTTAGCCGATCAATCCCTTGTGAAAGAATCCGCTCTTCTTTGCCTTGATGATTAGAATTATAACAAATAAATCTAAAATATTTTAAATTTTAAATTATATATGTATGCTATTCAATAATCATGAATTTTTAAACTTTTATTTAGAACATTTTCAATTTTAAAATCTGAAACATTCATTCAATAACGATCCGAGGGTTTTTTTTTTTCCTCCCTTGGATTGACAGGTATACCGCATAAATGTTGGCGGGACTACGATTGACCCCAAAGATGACACTGGCATGTTCCGGTCTTGGACGGATCAGGACGATCATTACTTGACTGAGAACCTTGGCAGTGTCTTGCCTGTGAACTGGTCCAGCTCCCTTGTCTTTGATCACATTCCTGAATATGCTGCCCCAGCGAATGTTTACAGAACCGCAAGGTCTCTGGGAACCGACAGGAGCACCACCACCACATACTATTTAACATGGTCTTTCCCGGTCGATCCCAACTTCCTTTACCTCGTCAGGTTACATTTCTGTGAGTTTCAGAGAGAGATAAGCAAATTTGGCGATCGTACCTTCGAGATCTACATAGCTTCCCTGGTAGCTGATTCGAAGGCGGATGTTATCAGGTGGACTGGAGGAAGAGGAGTTTCAGAGAGAGATAAGCAAATTTGGCGATCGTACCTTCGAGATCTACATAGCTTCCCTGGTAGCTGATTTGAGGGGGGATGTTATCAACTGGACTGGAGGAAGAGGAATTCCTATTTACAAAGATTATGCCGTGGATATGTTTGCTCCTACGAGCAAGAAGATTAACCTCACCGTCTCACTCCACACAGGCCCAGAGCAGTATTCCGTTTATGCTGATGCGCTTCTCAATGGCGTAGAGGTTTTCAAAATCAGCAGCGACAACCGCAACCTGGCGGGACAAAACCCGGACCCCACACGGGTTCCGGATCCACCTCAGCAACCACCAGAGCGGACATCCTCATCCAGTGGCATCAGTAAGAACGTGATAGCTGCTATTGCAGCTGGGAGTGCTTCCGGCGCTTTGGTGTTCCGTCTTCTGTGCTTCTTGACTTTCTGGAGTCGGAGGAGTAGCAAGGATTCGACTTATACTGACAAGACCTCGCTCTGGGGGCCACTGCTGGCCGATTTGTGCCGTCGATTCTCTCTGGCAGAGATCAAGGCAGCCACAAATGGCTTTGATGAGATCTTCATCATCGGGGTGGGGGGCTTCGGGAACGTGTACAAGGGGTGCGTGGAAGGGGGATCAACAACGGTGGCAATCAAGCGGCTGAATCCTGGATCCCAGCAGGGTGTCCGCGAGTTCATGACGGAGATCGAGATGCTGTCTCAGCTCCGCCACCTCCACCTGGTTTCCCTGATCGGGTACTGCAATGACGGAGGGGAGATGACACTCGTGTACGACTACATGTCCCATGGGACCCTCCGGGACCATCTGTACAACACAGAAAATCCTCCCCTCTCATGGAAGCAACGGCTAGAGATCTGCCTCGGAGCACCACAGGGGTTGCAGTATCTCCACATGGGTACGAAACACGTGATCATCCACCGTGACATTAAGACGACCAACATCTTGCTCGATGAGAAATTTGAGGCTAAGGTTTCCGATTTTGGTCTCTCTAAAATGAGGACCTCCGACACGTCCCATATCAGCACCATGGTGAAGGGCACTTTCGGGTATCTAGATCCCGAGTACTTCAGATTCCACCAGCAGATCGAGAAGTCGGATGTGTACTCGTTTGGGGTTGTGCTGCTCGAGGTGCTATGTGCTCGGCCACCTGTGAACACAAATCTTGAGACTGAAGAGATTGGCCTTGCGGGTTGGGTCCAGAGCTGCTATCAGAACGGGAGCCTTGACCAAATCATTGATCCCAATTTGAAAGCTGAGATCAAACCAGAATGTTTAGAGAAGTTCGCGGAGACGGCGATGAGCTGCCTACGAGATGAAGGGATGAAACGACCATCGATGAATGATATTGTGTGGAGCCTTGAGCACGCACTGGAGCTGCCGGAGGGTGCAGTACAGCAGGAGACAATAGCACTAGAGCCAACATCTGCAATGGATGGAAGGCTGCAGGGTGCGGAGGACACTAAGTCATTACCAGACATGGAAAGCGAAGAAGAGGTCTTGATTATTCTGTAACATAAAGTGACATGAACTCCTAGTTAAGTCCTCGTGGCTTTTCTCAGTTAGTAAATCAGATTTCTTGCAAGACAAACAAGTGAACTTTTCGAAAATATATGCCGGTAACAATGGCATTTACACTCCGGGAAGCCCTCTGGTCTGAACCAAAGAGCATTCTTTACCGGGAAGGAAAAATCGCTTGCAATATCATACATCAAAGATACCATACATATCAACCAATGTGGATTGATTTAAGCGGTTTGGCTCTTGTTTCCCTTAACGAGTCTTACGAATGGAGAAAATTTATGTTAGCAAAGCTTTACCCTTTAATAAACCGACCCGGCTCGACTAGATTAGTCGGAGCCTAATTGAGCTTTCAGACATCAGGATTCACACTGAAATAATGATAATGTACATATCAAATTATGTCAAACCATGCATCCCTTTTGGACGGGTCAACAGCCGGTTTGCACTTTGTCAAGCGAATAGGCATGCATAGTATCCATTTTTGTTTTTGTTTCTAGGTAAGTCACCACCAGAACCACAATCTCACCTCTCGAGGCTTTGCTCATTAGGACTAGCACCAAAAAAAAAAACATATGCAGTCTCACTTATGAGAATTGAATAGTAGTAAATTCTGTTTCAACGTTTGAAATTCCAATTCTGATGATCTTATCTTTTATTTTAGAACTTCTGGCTGTCCCGTTCCCAGTCCTCCTTTTCTTGTTTGCCCTTTCCAAATTTTCTACTCGATAAGTCACCCATGTAGATTGATATTTGTGACAACTCTAAAGTAGGCTTTAACCTGTTTATTTATTCTACCTTTGGGATTTTTAGTTCGATTAAATATATTATTACGTATTCAGTTGGGGTTCTCAATGCAGTTTCTGTGTGGATATGCTTAGTGAGGCAATTTTAAATCTGTTGAAGCCCCACTTCATTAGAGCAAGCGCCAAAGACAGAGATAGGGGTGGCAATTCGTGTCGTGTCGTGTTTATACGTGTCGTGTCTAAACGGGTTCGTGTCATCAAAGTCATAACCCGTACACGACACGATTATTAAACGGGTTAGGTTTTGGAAACCCATACACGACACGTTTATATCCGTGTCAACCCGTTTAGACACGTTTAAACCCGTTTATCGAAACGTGTCATAATAGGTACACGTATATACGACTCGATTATAAACGTTATCAGGACACGTTAACACAACTTGTTTATCCGATCAACTCAGTTACCCGGATACATTAACAAGACATGTTTATCCGATTAACTCGTTTATCCGAACACGTTAACATGGCATGTTTACACGTTAACACGACATGTGTTGGATTGGATGAAAGAAAGGAAAATAAATTAGGTTAGGGACTTAGGAAGTTAGGATTACATGAGAATATTTTGGTAAATCCAAATACATAAACGAACGGGTTACATGATTATAGTAACACGATTAAACAGGTTTAATCGTGTATAATCGGATTACACAGGTTCAACCCGATAAGACACGCTTATTAATCGTGTTTAAACGGGTTGGACCCGTTTAGACCGATTATCAAAAATGTCCAACCCAAACCCGTTTAACTTCGTGTCGTATCCGTGTCGTGTTATCGTGTCGTGTGAAATATTGCCAGCCCTAGACAGAGATCCTTGAAAGGTTCCAACAGCGCCATTGCATTTTCATCAGTAATCTCATCAGTAGATATTCAATACTGCATCCTCCACGTATCAAGTAGTCCTTTTGGTGTGATGATTGGCACTGCATAGGAAAAAAAGTTTCAGGATTTGGATGAGGGCCGAGGGCAGTCCAATCTTACGCAAGTGCTTCTCCTACTGAATCTTACGATATATGTCGTAAGATTCAGGCCTTAATGGAATCCAGTTTGTTTGATAATGCCGAAGAAAAAGAGAGAGAAAGAGAGAGGGAGAGATTTAACTTAATGTGTCGATCAAAAATGTTCCTAACGGTTAAGTAACCCCAAAGCTACTTAATCATTCAGTAATTTTTCAGCTTACTCGCTTAGCTACACATATATTTTCCTATATTTGCAGTATGCTACTGAATTCTTTAAAATTACAACATATTTCCATTTCTTGGGAACCAGAGAGGGGGAGGGGAAAGGGCAACTGAATGATAGGGCGAGGTGCGACTCTGATCCCGGCCACCACCATCATCGTCAAGGTCGCCAGGTCACCATGACCTCATCTAGGTGGTGATGGAGGGATCGGGACCTCCACCGCTTGTCTCGAGGTTCTCCGATCTGCTCCTTCTTTTTTTAAATTATTTTGAATTTTTTTAAATTTAAAAAGATAATATTAAAAGGACGGGCAAAAGTGTTTAAAGGAAAAATTCTGTGGCATTACATAATTGTAGCATAAAACGATTTTAGAGTTTTAGCAATTAATAATTTTTCTCGTACCAAACAAAATCTCCTTATTTTATTAAAAATTTATCTCCTTAAGCACTTAAAAAATCAGTATTTAATTTTCAGCACTTCAAAATAAGTTGAACCAAAAACACACCCTTGGCACTTAATTAAGTACTTAAAAATTAAAGACTTAATATACCATAGGTTTATTTCCGTCAACAAATGTTTGCGGCTCCTATTTCCTGGTAGATATGTACCTAAGTTTGGTTCAAACGTTGTATTATTCCCAAGTAATGCAAGGGAAAAATTTCCAACTATTAGGACCAGCGCTAACTAGTTCAGTTAGTCTTACTGTTACTCGGGCCAATCCGTGAAAATGTGGTCTTCGTTTTGCTTCCTCAAGTATGTTCCTTCAGGGACTAGAGATTCTTTCCTAGGACACCTGAAAACTGCTCTATTGAAACTCTTTCAACGTTCTATTTGTTATGGTAATAATCACATTTTTAGGTTGTATTTTGTATACGAGCTATAGGCACCGCATATTTTTGTAAGCCATTGAAGTCTAAGCCTCGTTTAATTAGATGTAGAAGACCTTTAATTTTTATGCATCTTAGTAGTCTTCTCCAACTGATGATAATGGCTATGATCGTAGCACTTGAAGGGGAAAACACTGAAATCCAATGGCTATGGCGTCTGCAGTGGAAACCAAATGATGTAGAAGGAGAAGACAGACAAAACATTTTCCCTTAACTTGGGTGTAAATTGGGTTCCTTTTTCTCGGTCGGATGCGGTAACTACACCTTGCTTAGTGACTTCAGTGGCTCTCTCATGGCCGACTGTCTTGGCACTCCAGTCTTCTCAAAGGAGTTTTGTGTCTATGTCCGAGATGAAAGGCATTGAATACAACTCCCAAACCAAGTTCGGAATATGATCCGAATGCTTATGATCTCATCAACGGGATCCAGAATTGTCTCCATGCCTTTTTTTATCTGTATTATGGCACCATGCCGCAAGGTTAGGTCAGTGATGTTGAGTTTCTTGGTAACTATGGTGATCCTTTTGCGATCACGGGAATGTAAGAAATGGAGACAGTGCACCGCGTGAACATAGGTGGGGATTTTTCTCGCCGGGTACTGTCAGTGGCAGGTATCAAGGACGGACCAGCGATCATGACTACTTTTCTATGGACCTTGGCAGTGTCGAGCCTATGAAATTGACCATACCACTTTCAGATCATATTCCCGATTATGCAGACCCAGAAGCAGTTTTTAACCTCTTGGTCTATGGTTCCTAACAGTTGCATGAATTCCATTTACAATGTGACATGGTCTTTCTCGGTCAATTCCAAATTCAAATACCTCGTCAGGTTACAATTCTGTGAGTTAATTCTATCGGCCATATTGTCTTTGAGATCTTCTAGCTTCCCTGGCAGCTATCAAGATAATGTCATGGATATCTCAGATATAATCTATATATGAAAACGAAGGACAAGCTGAATTCTCACGCCTCAATCTCATCAAACAGAGCTCCCTCGCTTTACCATGTCGTCACTTATGTATTTAGGAAATTTTTTATGTTTAAATTATATGGTTTTCTTATTCAATAAGAATCAATATATCTCGAGATTCTGCATGTGTGAAATTCAACGTGTGTATATATATATATATATATATATATTATATATCGCACAAAGATTCAGAATAAACAAAATAGTATAGTTGAAATATATATATATATATATAGACTAGCAATATTAGTTGTTCAATTCTGGGATGCCTTTTAAACTTATTATGAGGATAAATTTGGGTTAGTCCGATAAGACTTCCGCTTCGGGAGAATACAAGGATAAGATCTTTGATAATCTGAAAAAGGCAAAAAGAATATATTTTGAATATACATAGACTAGGTTCTTATACATACACGTAATATTTATATTTCTTAATCTGTTAAAAGGAATATTTCTATTATTTTTCAACTTCATACCCAAAGTTGATTCTACAAATAAATCTGGAGTTTGGTTGATTAGGTGCCTTCAATTCAAAACTTTTCAATTCTTGCCATTCACACTCACCATTAGTCACGCACCCTCTTCCAGAGCTTCCCTAGCCAGCATGGGACCTATACCTTCCAGTAATTTTTTTTTGTTTTCTTTCGTTGTCATGTTATTGCTAAATTACAGTCACGTAATTTTGCCACTCCCCTCTTCCCATCTCACTTTTTTTACTCTAGGGAAAAAGGATGAGCAAGCTTTGACTTTGTTTGAAGTTAGGTTGAATTTGCAAAAAGACCTCTATGTATTATTCGGACAGGGTTTTATTATTGAGTTTGGTGAGACCTATACGAAGTATGATCTTTCCTTCTCATTGAACGTGATATTTTTCTTTTTGATTCATTTATCTTTTTAATGTGCATAATATTGTTAATTTTGAGACGCTAGAATGATTTATCACATGATAAAAGAACTGGGCCATGAGAAAGACACATGGATAATTGGAGCGAGATTGGCAAGACTGTGGGATGTCGTAAACACAAAGACTAATAAAGTCATTAGTCTCGATATGATTTTCTTGGATGAAGAGGTATGTTTTGGTATTTTTGAGTAATTATAATATTCATTTAATTATTATTGTATCTAATGAAATGAAGGTTCTTTAATGCATGCAAACGTAAGAAAATCTAAGATAGATTTGTCGAAATCGTTACTTCGTGAAGAAGGCTTATACAACAGCAAGAACTTGAAAAATTTCAACATCATCCTATTTGAAATTCAAAAACATAATATATGTCCCGTCTAATAAATGTACTTCATGTCGTTATGCATAATAAAAATATATATATACATGTATATACTCAGCAAAGTGAATATATAAGTTTATACCAGAGAAGATAATATTTTAGTAATTTAATTATGTGGTATACATATTTATATTTAGAGGAAAAAGCAGTTTGCCCTCCAAGCTTTGAGGATGGTAAATATTTGCCCCTTGACCTTTCAAAAGTTACACTTTACCCCTCAATCTCTATAGGAAATAGACGCTTTGTCTCCTCGGTTAAAATTGTGACGAAATCATTAATAATAATAATAATAATAATAAAAGAAAGAAATCAGAGTTGGGGTAGGGGAGGCCCGTCGGCCATCCCCACACCCTAATCGGCATCGCCAGCGTGCACAAAACCTCGTCGGCAATGTTGATCTGGGAGGTGGGGTGGCCGGCGGGGGCTCCCCACCCCCGATTATGGAAATCCCAATTGGGATTTTTGAAATGAGGGTTTCAAAAATTCGCTTGGAATTCCCAAAATGGGGGTGGGTGAGCCCACGTCGGCCACCCCATCCCCCAGATCGACGTTGCTGGGGGTTCTGTCCACCGGCAACGTCGTTTAGGGGCAGGGATGATTGGCGAACCTCCCCCACCCCCAATTTTGAGAATCCTAGTCGGGATTTTCGAAACCCTAATTTCGGAAAAAATTATATATATATATATATATATACTTTATATATTATAACTTTTGATATTACTTTTTACATGATGGTAAAACTAAATTTTATATTGGGTATAATTAAACTTCTTATACAAGATAATATCTTCTTTCGGTGAATGATATCGTTAACTATATTAAATTGAGAAAATATAGTGCAATTATTAGATATCGATTATTTTTTATATTTGTATAAAAGAATTAACTATTTTAATAATTGTTGTATTATTATTTATAAAAAAAATCTTTCCGTGCAACACGCGAGTTTTACTACTGTACAAGATATCGAATTGGCCGACTATGGATTCAATTGTTTCAATCCTATCAAGCATTGTAAAAGAAATGCTAAAACTGCTTTTTTCCCACCGAGTAATGAACAGGAAGAAACCGAAACATTGAGAGTGCGTTTGGATTGAGAGTTGAGTTGAGTTGAGTTTTGATTTTAATTGGTTTGTAATGATTGTATTGTTGAATTATGAGAAAAAATGTGAAAAAGTAATAAATAATTAAGAGAAAATAATGATTAAGTAATGATTGTATTGTTGAATTGTGAAAAGTAATGAATAGTTGAGAGAATTTAATATTAAAAATTGAATTGAATGGTTAAAAATATTTAAAAAATAAAAAAGTAATGATTGTGATGTTGAATTGCAGATAAGTGGAGTTGAGTTGAATATTATTTATAAAATAAACACACCCTGAATTTGCCTTTTTAAAGGAACAAATAAGGTGGTTTTCGTTAGTGATGGACATTTTGTACTCATAGTTCGCTCTGACTAGTTTATATCTTTTCCCGGGTCATGGGCCACGATCAGAAGAGAACCTCAGCAATGAAAGTTGTCAAAACAGCTGATCAAGGAAAACGGATGGAAAGGCCTTCATAGAGGGTTGGGTCCGAGGTTTTTCAGCATGTCTGCATGGGGAACCTCGATGATTCTCACATACGAGTACTTGTGTATGGACTTTTCTATCATCTTAACTTTTTATAATTTCTTACCATCAACCACCTTAAAGCTAATCTAGTAACTTATCTCCCTCTGCCGTTTCTTCTCCAGAGCGTTTGTGTGCAAAAGACATGTAAGATCCGCACAGCATGGTCGACACCCAGCAAATGCCTTGTCTCCATGAGATAGAAGAATATCTTGTACCCTTATAGACAGAACTTTAGTCAATTTAGTAGACTATTCCCCGGTATTTTCCTGTGGGGGTTGAGAAATTCTTAGAACCTTTGAGTCCATGATTCTTTTCATCGAGCCAATAGTCTAGCCAAAATTTTCTCATGTGTTGCTCTGTTTCCTTATTCTTGCATACAATCAGTAGAAGTTGTATCAATTTTATCAAATTCTTTTGTCTAATCCGGAAAGCGAAGTTCGCACACTTTGATATCATTCCTGCGGATTTTTTTATTACTGCTTTTATCGTTTGATGGGGGTGTTCTGATTTTGTTCATGAGCAAGGAATCTTCTTCTGTTATGTCATAGTCCGGTGTCTTCTACTTGTTGGCTATACTTAAAAGCAATTGTTCGTGTAGGAATAATTTTCTCCATTAAGTGCCACAATGTTATTTTGCAACATGCAAGGATCCCAACTTAAATTTCAAAGATTCAGATTATCTCTCTCTCTCTCTCTCTCTCTCTCTATCTATCTATATATATATATATATATATATATATATGCAAGGTATGAGATGAGCCTGGTTGGATAGTCTCAGAACGTTCCGTTCCTAAAGAAAAATTTCTCAATTTTTTGAGCTTTTAAAATTTTTATTTAATTATTTTCTGTTATAAAATTATCAACAAAATATTTTAAAATTAAGATATCTTTCGAAATTAATAAAATCTTCCTAAATTAATTATTTTTTGTTATAAAATTATCAAAAAAATATTTTAAAATTATTTACCCAAAAATCTTTTGAAAATTAAAATCTTACGAAATTTTTTAAAAATCAAATTACATCTTTTATAGATTCTTTGTTGTACATTATAAATAACAAAATCATTTTCAAAATCGCCGGTGAACTTTAGGCGGTCTAAGCCATGTGGACGCTTCTCTCAGACTACCCTGACATGACGTTGAGGACCAAGAAACCGACTTCAGGAAGTCGAGTTCCTGCTCCAAAGAAGCAAAGCTGAGAAAGTATCTTGCCAAATTAGTTTCCTTTTGTTCCCTTATCTATATCGTTTCAATTTCTCCATGTCCTCCATTGTCACCTTGACACATGATGAAGAGAATATGAAGAGAAAGAAGGAGTTGCTGATTCAGCGGCAGAAAAGAATTGCCGAGAGAAGTGCAAATAATGTACCTATGCCCGTAGCACCGAAGAAGAGCTCAAGGGAAAACTGTGATACCCGACATTTTAATTTCAAATAGAACACATATACATATACTTACATGCTTATATATATTTGTATGTATGTCATACACGCTGCTGGAGGAATTTTTTTTTAAAAAAAAGAGTGAAGGCATGGGCTCCACGTGGCCCACAATTTACCCCCATTTGCCACCGCCTTCCATTTCATCTAATCTGTTCTTTCTTTATTTTTTTCTCATTCTCTGCTCTACTTTGGAGCTGTGGAAAACCGAAGAGAAACAGGGCAAGAGAGAGAGAGAGAGAGATAGAGACAGAGAGTTCAAGAGCTCAAGATGGAGCTCACGGATGAGGGGGACAGAAAAGAACGAGACTTGATGAAGGGGGTGAATAGAATCGAGCTGGGAAGTGGTAATATAGAGCTGAAACAGTGGTGCCGACTGCAGAGGTGAAATTCTACAGAAACGGATAAATGAACGGGTGCTTCGGGAGTCGATCAAGAGGTAAGTTGTTTCATGTTTTCTATGAAACTTCAGAGGGTGATTCCGGGTGGTATAAACTTCATCTTGATACGTTTAGCTCATCAACAAGTGTTGATTTGGTTGCCCATCCGACAACTCTTTGTTGATCCATTTTTGGTGAGATTCGGCGAAAAACCTCTCGGTTATCTAAGAATAATTGCTGAGTTAAGTGAAGTCTAGGATTTTTCTATTGGTTCAGATTGAATATGGTTCTCTTAAGATGAAGTTGCTTAAGCTTATAGGGATTAATGGAGGATTTAGTTTGTGTGTTGATTTTATGTTTAATTATCCTATCTTGATGTGTTGATTTGGATGAAAGATAAATGTATCTATAGGTTTGGCTCTGTTTAATTTGTCTTGAGGAAGGAATTTGGATTAGATTTCTTGTATGTTTGATTCATTCTTTCAGAATTTATATTGACTGGGAGCTCATTATGTACCGAGCAAATTTTGGGTCTACAAGTTAATATTTGCATATTTTCTTTTAATGTGAAAAGTGTGTTTTCCTTTTCTTTTAAGGTTACTAGGGGTTTAGGATGGTCTTGCCTTGCAAATTTTTGTGAATTAGGATATTGTTTAATTGTGATGGGATACACATGCTAAGTTGGACATTGAGAAATGTGTTAAGTTTATAAGGATTTATTTGTTTGATTGCTTGAGTAATTTGTGAGTTTAAAGCTAGTTAAAGGGTGATTTGAGGAGTAAGACAAATCGATATTGATTGGTTATTAATGTTGATGGAAATTAAAGATGGAATTTACTAAATTATTTATTTGGGATATATGGTTGTCTTCTTTAGCTTTTGATACGGTTTTGGTGCTCGTATATATTTGGTCTTTTATAAATCTCTCATTTACCTTGAAATTGACAAGAGCAATCAGGTTTGTTTAAATGAGAATTATGGTGATTATTTTAAGTAGTTTTTGACATGGATGAGAAATGGACATAATGAATATGATATATATATATCGGGACTTATTGGAAATAATAGGCTCTAAGGAAGATAGCGAGAGATATTTAAAGTTCCTATGATGGTGCTATATTTTTATTATCTAATCTAATATTAGGGAATAATAGGAACCGTGGAGACTGAAACCTTGCACTCTGAAGGGTTGAATTTGCTTTTTTTTTTTGGGGGGGATTCGGTGAGTACCTTATTCCATTGTGAAATGATATATATATATATATATTGATATATATATATATGTATATATACATATATAATAAGTTAAGTGGACGGTAATGATGGTGTGATTAATAGGATTGATTATAATAAGAGGATTTGAGAGACGTTTTATGTTTGTATTGTAGTTGTTTGTTTGATGTTTTGTGATTATTCTGATCATTGCAAGAGCTTTAGCTGGTAATAATTGTATGAAGTGTATAACTTAATGTATGCAGATATAGGATAAGTGATGGATTCTGATGTCATTAAATGAGACATGAATTGTATGAATGTCATTATTAAAGGAAATATTGTGATAATTTGGGAATAAAAATTTGGTATGGGTATATGATATCAAATGGCATGATTTCAGTTGATTGTTCTGGTGATTGTTGTTTGACTATTGCCATGGGACCGCTGGACCCGGCAGATTATAAAATGGGCCGGATCGGCTGCTGGACCCGGTGGAATATAAATATGGGCCGGATCGGCCATTGGACTCAGCGGAATATAAATATGGGCCGGATCGGCTGCTGGACTCGGCGGAATATAAGTATGGGCCGAATCGGCTACTGGACCCGGCGAAATATAAATAGGGGCCCCGATCGGCCGCTGGACTCGGCGGAATATAAATTGAGGTCAACTCTTACCGCCAGAGGTTAATAGGCGGCCCCCGCTCATGAGATACGAGTATTGGGAGTTGAGGATGATATGAGTAAGATATGCGGGGTCACGGTACCGTCACAACTCTGTTGCGAGGAAATGTAACCCTATGACTATATTGATTAGTTGTGTTGTATATTATTTGCCTGGTTTGATTGCTGTAAATATGATGATTTTAAGATTGTTTAAAGTTGTTCTATGCAAGTCGTATTATTTGTTGAAACTTGACTTAGTCAGTGTGTACTTTAGGTGGTGCTGAGTTAATAGTTAATTCTAATATTATGATATGGTTACAAAGATGATTGATTGTTTACGAATGAATTTAGTAATTATTGTATATATTGTATAATATGCCGTGTTGGTAAATTAAATGATGGACTTGGATATGTTAGTATTATCTTTGTTTATTTAAAAATATATTTTTAGTTAATAATAGTTCATTTCACTTTGGAAATTTGTGCTCACTGAGATGTAGCTCACACCTTGCATATATTTTTCCAGATAAGTTTCTAGCTGTGCGAGAGAACCATTTATGATATCGGGGATCAGCTTGGAGAACTAGGTAAAGACCTTAGTTATTTGATAGCTATTCTTTTTGTATAGATTGTATTTGAAAATGTGATGACCTGAAACTTTTGTTTAGTTGGTTTAATGATGTAACTCTGCTAAAATTATATTTATATAAATATATATGTGAGAGCTTACTGGATTAGTTATATGTTTTTGAGAGTTATGGAAATCATGTTTTATATGAATAGTTATGGGATAAGGGATATCGAGGAAATATAGGGAAAACTCTGTTGAAATTTTGGGTCGTGACAAAAACAAATCGGCGAAGATTTCCACACAGCATATGAGGCCTACAAAACTGTCACCAAGTCTATTTTTATATTATTTTTTTAATAAAATTTTTTTTGTAATTTTTAAAAGATATTTTATGATAAAATATAATTTTCTTGATTTTTAAAAATTAAATAACTATTTTGAATATTTTTTAAAATTTTAAAAGATATTTTATATATGATCCCAATCAAACAAAATATTTATCGAATTTTTAATTTTAATTGAATATTGTTTGTCAAATAATAATTAATAAATCATTGAATTTTTAAAATTGAATGCATATTTATTTATAAGATATCGATATATTTATTTTGGGGTGTTTAACGCTAATATATTTTGTACTACTTTTCTTAATTCAATCATCATGTTATTATAGTCAAAATAACAACGAACCAAACTTTTACAAAGCTATAACTACGTCAATATGTGGCTTCTTATTGATTTATGATTCTATATGTGAGAAAATATAACTATTTACTAAATGAATGAAGTTTTCTTTTTAACTTTTAGTCATAATTTTTTTTAGATTGGTGAAATTATCTTGTGTAACGCACAGACTTCACGACTAGTATATTTGAAAGCAAGGAATAGGTGAACCCGGACAGATGACCTCAGAACGCTCGATTTTTAATGTAATTTTCTCGCATTTTTAAGTTTTAAAATTGTTAAATCATTAATAAATTAATAAATTTAAAATATCTTTACTTATGATATCTTCTAAGATATCTTTATCTTTTTCGGTTACAAGATGAATATATTTTAGATATTACAGATAGATAGATAGATAGATAGATAGATAAATATATCAATATATATTATATTACATAATTTTTTAAAAAAATCAGATTATATTTTTTCCTAAATTATGTATAATAATACATAATACATTATAAATATGAAACACAATTCACATAAACAGTCATCTATTCAGCTCTCAAAGAATATGTGTCCACCATTAGATGTGAGCTCTCAAAAAGTACGCCTACTATTATACACAATGTGAGTTGTTCAATTATTATTATTATTATTGTTATTGTTATTGGTTGTGTTAGTCTGTTTGTACACACTTATATACTTTAGTAAATATAAATATATATATATATATATGAAGTATATATATATATATGAAGTATATATACTATATACGTCTCTATATACGTATACAATATATATACTATATGTGTTTCTATAAGTATATATATTATATATGTTTCTATATGAACATATATGTTTATATATATACACGTTTCTACAATGGATGACCTAAGAATCACTTGGTTTCTTAATAGAATTTTCTCTAATTTTTAAATTATTTTTATTTTATATTAATATTTTAATAAAAAAGGTTTGCTTTAATCTTTAAAAGATATGATATGACAAAATCCAGTTTTCTCCTTTTGTCAGTTTTTAAATTTTTATAATAATATTTACAAAAATTAACAATATTTTTTTGCTATATCAGAGTAAATAAAATATTTTTCCAATTTTTACATGAGATATATAGTCACGCCACTATTTTTAATCTAGGCTAATTTTTGAATTTTTTATAATTTGAATGAATATTTTTATTTGAAATTGATATAATATAATATTTTGAAACCTTTTAGAAGATTTTATCGTCTACATAATATTTGATAATCCTATATTTTCTTTTTAAGTAAAATTAATATCTAATCAAATCGCCATCATTATTAAAATGAGCATATATTTATAGATCAATAACTATATTTTTTACTTACTTTATTGACAAAATTTAGTTAACAACAATCATATATATATATTTAATATAATATATTTTATTGATTGTAAGTTACGATATGGATACATAACTACATATTTTTATTTATTTTATTGATCGTTTGGAGCTGGCCAGGTAGTTTTAGAATGCCTGAATTATTTAATAGAATTTTCTTGAATTTTTTAATTTTTCTCTTTTATAAATCATTTTTAATTTTAATTTTTTAAAATATATATAGATGTAGATTTGCGGGACCGGCTACTATTTTCTTCATTTTATCTTTCTTTTTAAATTGTTAATATTTTTAAAGTGTATACTTTGTGGGATCGATTGTTATTTTCTCGATTTTTTAAACATTTTTTAGAAAAAGAATTTCTAATTTTTTAATTTTTAAAACATATAGATATAGATTTACATGATCTACACTAAATATTATAGATATAGATGTATAGATATTCTATATAACATGTTATGGACATAACGCGTTATATATTTTCTGTGGTTCCATTAACCAACGAGACATATACATTATTACGTATATTAAAATATAAATAAATAAATTTTGTGTTTGAACAGATCTATTATCATATTTGCTTTAAAAAATAAATGAGATCATATTTTTCTATAGATATGATGATTTGTTATCGTATCTATAAAAATATAAAACGTTCTTTTTCGAGTCATGCATATATATCTAATATATAGTTTTAATGATGGTAAATTACAATTTATAATATTTCAAAACATGCATATAATATGTAATAATTTTTTTAATAAAAAGCATAAAAATTGAACAAGTGCAATCCTGTGCAACACGCGGGTCCTACGACTAGTTGACATAGATGAGAATATACAAAACGTGCAATGCAATACATATGATCTCATACATCTTGCGCACATTCGCAATAGACTTATACTAATCCAAGATTCGAAATCCTAAGGAAAATAATTACTGAAGCAAATTCGGGTATTACAGTTGGGAGTAACTCCAACTCATAAAGAGGTTCAAAATGGGGCCACCATGCCCCGCCTTATTCCTGTTTCATTGTAATTTGGGCAATGCCCCTGATTTTACCCAAAAAAAAAAAAATAGGGGTTCAAAGTGAACCTTTAACATCATATCAGAATCGCCTCGTTAAGAAACCTCACTATTTTCCTCTAACGCCCTTGCGGATTCATAATCTCAGAGAACACAGCTCCGGTAAAGTTCTGGGAATCGTTGCTCATTGAACTGCCAGTAGTGGTAGTCATCATGCTGCTCTTCTCGCCTCCACTGCTAATGAACTTGCCGAAATCGCTTCCACTGTCTGACGGTGTCCAGTTAAGCGGGACCTCATCCTCCTTGATGGCACCGCCCATTATGACGGCTGCCTTGGGTTTCATCCCCTCTGCATTCTCCTGCAGCTGCAGCGCGAACTCGAGGCCCCACACCACGTCATTCATTGATGGGCGCTGGGCCCCCTCGTCCTGCAGGCAGCTCATTGCAATCTCTGCGAACTTCTTCAGGCACTCAGGGGCGATCCGGCCTCTCAGGTTCGGGTCCATGATCTTGCCGAGGGTCCCATTGCGGTAGCAGCTCTGGGCCCATGAAGCCAGGCTGATCTGCTTCTTCTCCATTGTCCGATTCACTGGCGGCCGAGCGCATAGCACCTCAAACAGCACGACACCAAATGAGTACACATCGGACTTTTCTGTCAGCTGCTGTCGGCGTAGGTACTCCGGATCCAGGTAGCCGAAAGTTCCCTTTACGACAGTGGTCACATGGTCCTTGGAGTTGGGCATGTTGGTGGGGCCAATCTTTGAGAGCCCGAAGTCGGAGACCTTTGCCACCCACTTGTCATCCAACAAGATGTTGGTCGTCTTCATGTCGCGATGGATGATCATGTTCTTCGTACCGGTGTGGAGGTAGTGCAGCCCCCGGGCAGCCCCAATGCAGATATCAAGCCGCTGCTTCCACGAGAGTGGTGCGTTCTCCGTATTGTAAAGGTGGTCCCGAAGTGTCCCATGGGACATGTAATCATACACGAGGATCATCTCTCCTCCGTCATTGCAGTACCCGATCAGGGAAACCAGGTGGAGGTGGCGGAGCTGAGACAGCATCTCGATCTCCGTCGTGAACTCGCGAGCCCCCTGCTGGGATCCAGGATTCAGCCGCTTGATTGCCACCGTTGTGGATCCCCCATCCACATACCCCTTGTACACGTTCCCGAAGCCCCCCACCCCGATGATGAAGATCTCGTCAAAGCCATTTGTGGCTGCCTTGATCTCTGCCAGCGAGAATCGGCGGCACAAATCGGCCGGCAGTGATGAGTCCTGGGTCTTGGTCGACTTGGTTGTAGTGTACGACAGCGGCCCCCAGAGCGAGGTCTTGTCAGTATAAGTCGAATCCTTGCTACTCCTCCGACTCCAGAAAGTCAAGAAGCACAGAAGACCGAGCACCAAAACGCCAGAAACACTCCCACCTGCAATAGCAGCTATCACGTTCTTACTGATGCCACCGGCTGAGGATGTCCGCTCCCGTGGTTGCTGAGGTGGATCCGGAACCCGTGTGGGGTCCGGGTTAGGTCCGGCCAGGTTGCGGTTGTCGCTGCTGATTTTGAAAACCTCTACGCCATTGAGAAGCGCATCAGCATAAACGGAATACTGCTCTGGGCCTGTGTGGAGTGAGACGGTGAGGTTAATCTTCTTGCTCGTAGGAGCAAACATATCCACGGCATAATCTTTGTAAATAGGAATTCCTCTTCCTCCAGTCCACTGGATAACATCCGCCATTGAATCAGCTACCAGGGAAGCTATGTAGATCTTGAATACACGATCGCCAAATTTGCTTATCTCTCTCTGAAACTCACAGAAATGTAACCTGATGAGGTAATGGAAGTTGGAATCGACCTGGAAAGACCAGGTTAAATTGTATGTGGTGGTGATGCTCCTGTTGGTTCCCATAGACCTTGCGGTTCTGTAAACATCCTCTGGGGCAGCATATTCAGGAATGTGATCAAAGACAAGGGGGATGGACCAGTTCGCTGGCAAGACACTGCTAAGGTCCTCAGTCAAGTAATGATCGTCCGAACCCGTCCAAGACCGGAACATACCGGTGTCATCATTGGGGTCAATCGTCTTCCCGCCGACGTTTATGCGATATACCTGTTAATCCAAGGAAGGGGGAAAAAAAACAAAAAGTTGGATCTTTATTCATGTCTAAATCGTCGTAGCCTGCACTTCTAGTACTTATTCAAAGCCCCCAGTTTCTGCAGTTGTGCATGACAGTATTTAAGATGATTCAGTCTCCCTTTTTCTTTTTATTAAGGTTTGATGTTAATCGTGTATGCATGGAGCTTTTCCACATATTCTGAAGTAAAAAATTGAGTTATTACTGACAAGTGTGAAAATAATTGCTTTGAGAAAAACCTCTGTTTTTCTAACCATTTGACGCAATACCATGCCGACTCAATCATCTATCTGTTGCATCCAAGTAAATCTGTAGCCGATTCCGTAACTCTAAGATGGAAAAACTCATGGAAATTGCAACTTTTGCCGTCCCTAATGAGATATAGTTAGTTCTTAACGTACCGTCTCCAGAGCATTTGTGGGGCTCAACGTCATGAACAAGTTGTTGTCGAGAAATTTAACCTCGCGGGAACCGTCCACGGTGCCGTTGCCGTAGTAAAGATCAGGTGGCATGGAGACGATCTCGATCCCATTGATGAGAGCATATGCAGCTGGCCTGTCAGTTCCCGGAGTGAAGGTCAAGTTCAGCCTCTGGTTGTCCTCGACCACCACGCAGAACTCCTTGGAGAACTGAGGTCTGGTAAGGTTATCGGCCACAAGCGAGGCACTGAAGTTCTGGAGGAGGGTGTAAGGGCCGGAGCCCACGGAAAAGACGGCGTCGGAGCGGGAGAAGTTCTGGACATCGTAGTTGGAAGGGAAGAAATGGAGGCGCACGAACTTCGGCCCTGCAGTGACGGGGAAGGAGTAGGAGAACTCGGAGCGGGAGAGGCGGGCGGTGGTGTAGGGAACTTGGGGGACGGCACTGGGCTGGACCTTGGCCGTGGAGGTAAGGGACTTTTGGTGGTCGAGCGGGGCGTACTTCTGGTCATCGTCGCCGATCCAGAGGCGGCCTTGGTTGTCGGGGTCGTTAGTGGTGGATCCGCAGTTGATGAAGATTTTGTCGACGGGGCTATAGGCAGAGGAGCACTGGCAGAGCTGGAGGAGGAGGATGACGGCGAGGAGTGGCGAGGGTGGCGGGTGAGTGGTCCGGAGGAAATATCTCTTCTTCATTATTGGAGCAGACCAGAAGCAGAGGAAGAGAGAGAGGCAGACAGAGGATATAAGTAAAAGGGATGCAGTTATTGAGCTATCAAGTGGTGGTTAATTTCAGCAGATATTTGGACAGTAAAAACATAGAGATCGAACCAAAGTGGGTTTGTTCAAACGATTCGAGACTTATTTTGTTTAAATAAAATTTTAAATTCGGTTCCTTGTAAATACAAAAAATTTACACCAGAAGAACTTTATCCCTTAATGGGCTTTCGGATATCGGGTTCATACCCAAAAAAATATGGAGATCAAACTAAAATTCCGTAAAAATTATTAACCGGTAATAAACCACGAAAATTGAAGAATTTGCTCCTGTGTTACTGATTTCTGGTGAGTGGCATAACTTAAAAAAAAATACATATACATATTCAAATGTGGCTCGTCGTAACTAATTAGTCATGGGGACAATCAGGATCAAGGTTCGACACGAGAAATATACCATATGTTTCATATCCGTGAATGCAGGATCACGAAAAGAGATCCGTACAAGTCGTCGCCCCAAGTCGTCGAAGTCCCTGTCCACTGCCAAGTCGTGCTATGTAAAAGACATGCTACTTTTCTGCATGTTTGACTTGTCTTTTCTTGGACACGACTGTGACGTTGCCCTTTTTCTCGTTGATTTTTATATTTCTCATACGCGTCTTCCTTCGCACTAATCTATTGGAGTGTCTATCAGTTGGTCAATCAATCTTGCTTTTTTTTTTTTTTTTGGGTATTTGTTTTTTTGAATGAATGAACGAGGGCCTACTCATTTGCCATGTCCTAGTCCAGTTCTGTCCTCATGCGGAAACTGTGCTCGTCTGCTTTCCTAATTAAACCGTCAGTATATACTTGGGACGCCGCCGGTATACAAATCTTCATGGAGCAAGTTCCATGAAGGTGGGCATAGATCTTTCAGTGTCACTCCAATGCCCGAATCCGTTGGCAATCTCCAAACGAAAGGCAGGAAAATGGAACCGAGTTACTATACGAAATGGTCCCATCTTATGCGGTGACTCCCGTGCGATTCTCTCTTCCTTCTTTTACACGAAACGTTGATTTTTAGACCTTATGATTGATAGGCAACAAAAGAGAGATGGACCATTAAATTAGACGTGTTTCAGAAGAACCGAAGATTCAAATGATTTGAAAGGGCATTTGGACCCCCGTTTCTGGCCTAGGGTTAATAACGAGTATCTAAGGAATAACCTAATGCGCACATTTGATGCTGATGAGCTGGAAGAAATAAATGATTGTAGATCACCAAAGTAGCTCATAACAAATTGTCTTAGACTGACACCTACTGCCTACATATATAGCAGAGCCTGCGGCATATGTAATCTGTTCGAGTTTGGGCGGTCGAAAAGGAGTGCCGTATATGTGCAAAGGTTAATCATGTTGGGGCTGATATGTTAAGAACAGGGCAGTGACCCCGATATCAATAATATTAAATAGAAAAGATTTGAACAGTACATTTCAACCAAAAAAGGAGTAAATGAGAACTTGGAAGGTGGGGTTGACCTGATAGAAAAATTGAAAAAGTAAAAGAAGAAGAAGAGAGGGAAAGGAAAGACAAGTCAAGAACCCAAAAAATGGGGAAAGGGAAGACCTAATTGGCTGGTCCTTTAACCTGACATTAACTTGGTCCCGTCAAGTTTTTCTAAGCCACATTTTCGAAGAAGGTAGTCCATGGCACCAGAGAGGGTCTTTCCTTGAGGATCAGCAGCGTCCTTGAGATCAAAAGAACATCTGGGAATAGCCTGATAGCTTGGAGAAACTCGAACCAGGAAATGATTTGGTAGTTTGACAAACAAATTACTCTACGGCGGAGTTTGGTCAAATTGTTGCATGTTACTTGAGAAGATTAATCTGAATCACAATTGAGTTTCATTTTTTTTTTTATGACCTTTTCCAACACATTCTGTTCCCATACAACAGGAGCATCGTTTGATTAGTCTTTCGCTATGCAAACTCCGGCGAAAATGCCTAGCGGAAAGTGCTCTCTCTACGTGATTTTTACCTCCGTTTATCTCTTCCAGTTCTTCATGCCCATATCTGCTTATAAATTCCGAGCGAAATCATTTATAATGACAATAATAATAGTAATATAATATTAAATATATGTATACTGGTAGCTCCAGTAAATAACCACTTGATTGCTATTTATATCATCTGCTATCTTTCTCTTTCTCCAGTCCAGTCTGCTCCGACAATGAAGAAGAGATATTTCCTCCGAGCTAGTCAACCACCACCATCACTCCTCCCCGCCACCATCCTCCTCCTCCTGCTCTGCCGGTGCTCCTCTGCCTATAGCCCCATCGATAAATTCTTCATCAACTGTGGATCCACCTCTGACGACTCCGACACTTTAGGCCGCCGATGGATTGGTGATGATGACCCGAAGTACTCCCCACTCGACCACCAAAAGTCCCTCACCTCCAAGGCCAACGTCCAGCTTCGCTCCATTGCCCAAGTCCCTTACACTACCGCTCGCCTCTCCGGCTCCGAGATCTCTTACTCCGTCCCTGTAACTGCAGGGCCCAAGTTCGTCCGCCTCCACTTCTTCCCTTCCGACTACAACCAGAACTTCTCCCGCTCCGACGCCCTCTTCTCCGCGACTTCCGGCCCTTTCACCCTCCTCCGGAGCTTCAGTGCCCCTATCGTGGTTGATTACCTCCGCAATCCTCTGTTCTCCAAGGAGTTCTGCTTGGTGGTTGAGGACAACCAATAGCTGAACTTGACCTTCACTCCAAGCACCGAGCAGCCCCATGCGTATGCTCTCATCAATGGGATCGAGATAGTCTCCATGCCACCTGATCTTTACTACGGCAATGGCACTGTGGACGGTTCCCGCGAGGTTAAATTTCTCGGCAATAACGGCAACCCGTTGACTTTGAGCCACGCAAATGCTCTGGAGACGGTATGTTAAGAACTCATCTTTGATGCAACATATGATTGACTCGGCATGGTTAGGAAAAACAGAGGTTTTCCTGATAACGATTACTTTCACAGTTTTCCACAATAACTCGATTTTTCCTTCAGAATTCGACGTGAAGGACGATGCGGAAAGACTCGATGGAGTGAACGGATTAGTTGGGATTTCGATTGATATTATTTCTCTCCTTGCATAGAAGAGCAACATCAGAGACGTTAAGAACGGACCTCATCTTTCTCAATTATCTTATTTACAAATAAATGAATAAATAAATAATAGCAGGGCTAACGTGGCAAACGTTTTGTTGACATGACACTAGAAAAATTCAAAAAAGAATATACAAAGCACAAAAATTTTAAAAAATCACAAAAATTCAGAAAAAATTACAGATAAATCATGAAATATAGAAAATAAAATAAAATCCATAAAAAATAAAACAAAGTAAAATATAATTGCAGAAAAAATAATCTGGATAAAATTTTAAAGAGTTTATATTTTTAGTTGCAAAATATTAAATCATGAATTTATCTTTAGCTTTTAACTCTAAATAAGTACTAGAGTATAATTTCGTGCGATACGACGGACCTGAAAATCATTTTATTATTATTTTTTGCTTTATCGCGATACTTGCGTAATAATCAATATATATATATATATATATATATAGTATAATTGATGCTAATGATAAAATTATTTATATGTAACACTTCTGAACTCTCGATTGATACTAAATAATTTAAATTTTTCAAAAGAATGTACTAATTAATATTTCATATGGTAGGAAGTATGAAAGCTAATATTTTTCTGCGTTAATCTTAAATTGAATTCTCAATGTTTCTAATTAGAACCATGATCACAATATAATAGGCCTTGATTTCTACTAATTTTAAATATACACACTTTACTTGTTGTAGAGGTTTGATATTCATTAAAAGCGTTATGTAATCAGTGTAACTTTGCCTTTTGCAGAAAAATAAGAATATTTCTTGGGCTACGGTCTTATTATGAAAAAATAAAAGATAAGGACATTTCCAAAATTAGACGTTAAATAAAAAGAGACTACCAAAATTATTGATAAATTGAAATATAGTTTTTACTAATGAGTTGCCTTTAGGTGATTTGATTCTTGTTCTTCGAAAGCAAGGTCTCCGATGAGAGTCTTGTGATTGGAGAAAATCTACTATGATAGAGTTTTATCCCTTGAATAGATCGACCTTTCTTGAACATAGATTGGACCCATTGAACTTTCGAGTCGACGCCTTGTGCCACTACAGTAGTACCCATTCCTCTCCATCACATTAATTTGGCTTAAAAAGAAAAAAAGAAAAAACCTTTTTCCCACACTACCCTTTTATTTTTTGGCAAAAAATAACAAAATGTTAATAGAAGAAAGAAAGAAAGAAAAATTATGGGAGTGCCACATGGCATAATATGTGAGAGATTTAGTTTATTTATTTAAGGATTTTCTTGTAAAATGCAGTTATCTACATTATAGTTTTTGAATTTATGTATATTCCCAAGACAGGGAGGAAGAGTTTAGCCGATCAATCCCTTGTGAAAGAATCCGCTCTTCTTTGCCTTGATGATTAGAATTACAATAAATAAATCTGAAATATTTTGAATTTTGAATTATATATGTATACTGTTCAATAATCATGAATTTTTAAATTTTTATTTAATGAAATAGAATTTGGTTATATGTTAAAATATTTTTAAGTATTTATTGGGAACATTTTCAATTTTAAATTCTTTTTAGTTCTTGGAGCTTTTAAATTAATGTATTATGTAGTCTGAAACATTCAGTGAATAACGATCCGAGTTGATCCCCCGCGCTTTCCTTGGATTGACAGGTATACCACATAAATGTTGGCGGGACTACTATTGACCCCAAAGATGACACCGGTATGTTCCGGTCTTGGACGGGTCCATCCACCTCATCTTTGATCTCATTCCTGATTATGCTGCCCCAAAGACTGTTTACAGAACTGCGAGGACTATGGGCTTCGACAGGGGCGTCACCACCACATCCAATTTAACCTGGTCTTTCCGGGTCGATTCGAACTTCCATTACCTCGTCAGGTTACATTTCTGTGAGTTTCAGAGAGAGAAGCAAAAATGGCAATCGTGTCTTCGAGATCTACATAGCTTCCCGGGTAGCTGATTCAAGGGCGGATGTTATCAGCTGGACAGGAGGAAGAGGAATTCCTATTTACAAAGATTATACCGTGTATATGTTTTCTCCTACGAGCAAGAAGATGAACCTCACCATCTCACTCCACACAGGCCCAGAGCAGCATTCCGTTTATGCTGATGGACTTCTTAATAGTGTAGAGGTTTTCAAGATTAGCGATGATGATAGCAATCTGGCAGGGCCTAACCCAGCCCTCATACGGGTTGAGGATCCACTTGTGCCGCCGCAACTTCTGCCATCTTCAGAATCTGGTGGCATCAGTAAGAAGGTGATAGCTGCCATTGCAGGCGGGAGTGTTTCCGGCGCTTTGGTGCTCTGTCTTCTGTGCTTCCTGACTTTCCGAAGAGGGAGCCGTAGCAAGGAATCGACCTATACTGAAAAGACCACGCTCTGGCGGCTTCTGTGGCACCCTACGACCAAGTTGACCAAGACCCACGACTCATCAATGCCGGGGGATTTGTGTCACCGCTTCTCGCTGGCAGAGATAAAGGCAGCCACAAACGGCTTCCATGAGATCTTCATCGTCGGGGCGGGAGGCTTTGGGAATGTGTACTAGGGATACATGAATGGCGCATCCACTCCGGTGGCAATCAAGCGGCTGAATCCCGGATCCCAGCAGGGTGCCCGCGAGTTCATGACGGAGATCGAGGTGCTGTCTCAGCTCCGCCACGTTCATCTGGTTTCCCTGATTGGGTACTGCAATGACGGAGGGGAGATGATACTCGAGTACGACTACATGTCCCATGGGACCCTCCGGGACCATCTGTACAACACAGAAAATCCCCCCCTCTCATGGAAGCAACGGCTAGAGATCTGCCTCGGAGCAGCACAGGGGTTGCTGTATCTCCACATGTGTACGAAACACATGATCATCCACCGTGACATTAAGACTACCAACATCTTGCTCGATGAAAAATGGGTGGCTAAGGTTTCCGACTTTGGTCTCTCTAAAATGAGGACCTCCGACACGTCCCATATCAGCACCATTGTGAAGGGCACTTTTGGGTATCTAGACCCCGAGTACTTCAGATTCCACCGGCTGACCGAGAAGTCGGACGTGTACTCGTTTGGGGTCGTGCTGTTCGAGGTGCTATGTGCTCGGCCACCTGTGAACACAAATTTTGAGACTGAAAAGATTGGCCTTGCGGGTTGGGCCCAGAGCTGCTACCAGAATGGGAGCCTTGACCAAATCATTGATCCCAATCTAAAAGCTGAGATCACACCAGAATGTTTAGAGAAGTTTGCTGAGACAGCGATGAGCTGCCTACGAGATGAAGGGATGAAACGACCATCGATGAATGATTTTGTGCGGAGCCTAGAGCTCACACTGCAGCTGCAGGAGGGTGCAGTACAGCAGGAGATAGTAGCACTAGAGCCAACATCTGCAATGGATGGAAGGCTGCAGGGCTCGGAGGACTCGGAGTCATTACCAAACAATGTCTTTCCCTTTTTATATAGAGAAACATTTTCAAAGTATGAATTTTGGAGGTTTATGGTGCATTAATGTCAAACCAAAGCACATCTGTGTTTGGTATATGGGAAGCGAAGCGAAGAGTTCTGCAAAAATATTGTTTAGTTGACATTTACGCACTAAAGTTAGCTCTTATCTAATTTTGTAGATGGAGCTTATTTCCTTTGTTTCTTTACTCTAATTGTTCTTCGGACTTGGAAAAACTTGCTCCATCACATATGCTACTTCTGCGTAAATGTGAAGTTGCTGATAATGCATTCTCAGAGTAAGGACATGCGCTGCTGATGATTTGTTTTCAACCTCGTCCAACAGAGCAAAATAAAATTTGAGTGTGGATGAAGAGGAGGTACATGGTCGGTGGAGTTTTTTGAGTAAGATGTTGCAGGGTCTTGGTCGTAACACCATAGAGGACTTCTGCAAGGCCACTGCATATATAAACATATTTTAGCTCTCATCACAATTTGGTTGAGAGTTATGTCTTTGTAATGATGATTGGTTGATGGATGAACGTGCCCTGTGATTTCAAGAATATGAATTTTCAACTGGGAAGTAGGAAGGGACACATGGATGATCTGAGTTTTAGAAATCTCGATGATATTTTTATGATATTATTGAACCCGTGCTATGATCCGGCTAGTTTAGATTGTGGTTATTCACTGGGCGTCAAGCTCACCTCCAAAAATATATTCTCAGTGTTTTACAGGTCGAAAAGGCGGTGGAACGTGACATTTTATGGTATTTTTAGACATTCAATTAAGATTGTAATTTTTGAAATATTATTTATATTTAAGGAAATTCATGTGTATTTATCTTATAAAAATTTCGAATCTTACTGCTGCAGGGCGGGGAGGACACTGAGTCATTACCAGACATGGACAGCGACCACGAGGTCTTGGAATTATAGCTAATTTCATAGGTGTGCAATGCGGATGAGATAGAATCTGTGCTCTTGATTATTCTGTAACATAAAGTGACATGAACTCCTATTAAGTCCTTGAGGCTTTTCTCAGTTAGTAAATCAAATTTCTTGCAAGACAAACAAGTGAACTTTTTAAAATATATGCCGGTCTGAACCAAAAGCATTCTTTACAAGTGGTTTGGCGCTTGTTTCCCTTAACGAGTCTTATAAATGGAGAAAATTTACATTGGGAGAATTTTACCCTTTAATGGACTGGCCCAGCTTGACTGAATTAGTCGGGGCCTAATTGGATTTTTGGATACTAGGGTTCACACTGAAAAAATGATAATGTACATATCAAATTATGTCAAACGATGCATCCCTTTTGGATCCGTCAACGGCCTGTTTGCACCTTGTCAAGCGAATAGGCATGCATAGTATCCATTTTTTCGGTTACTCAGTAAGTCACCACCAGAACCACAATCTCAACTCTCAAGGCTTTGCTCATTAGGACTAGTGCAAAAATGAAAATAATAATAAAGGAGCAGATGTAGTCTCACTGATGAGAACTGAAGGTTACGAGGCGAGCACTTTCTCTGCATTGCATCTATTTTTGGCTACTTGGTCCTACATCAATCTTGCATATCGATTTTCGACTGGAAAGTGGTAAATTCTGTTTCAACATTTGAAATTCCAATTCTGATGATCTTATCTTTTATGTTAGAACTTCTGGCTGTCCCGTTCCCTGTCCCCCATTTCTAGTTTGCCCTTTCCAAATTTTCTACTCGATAGGTCACCAATGTAGATTGATATTTGTGACGACTCTATAGTAGGCTTTAACCTGTTTATTTATTCTACCTTTGGGATTTTTAGTTCGATTACATAAATTATTACATATTGAAGCTGATTTTTCGTCTTTCAGTTGGGGTTCTAAATGTAGGTTCTGTGTGGATATGCTTAGTGAGGCAATTTTAAACCTGTTGAAGCCCCACTTCATTAGAGCAAGCGCCAAAGATATCATAGAGATCTCTGAAAGGTTCCAACAGCGCCATTGCATTTTCAATGACCGAGACTTATTCCTAAGTAATTTCGTCAGTAGATATTCAATACTGCATCCTCCACGTATCAAGAAGTCCTTTTGGTGCGATGATTGGCACTGCATAGGAAAAAAAGTTTCAGGATTTGGATGAGGGCAGAGGGCAGTCCAATCTTACGCAACTGCTTCTCCTACTGAATCTTACGATATATGTTTAATTAACTAAATGCAGTGCTCAAATTAAATTTTCAGCACTTAATGGAATCCAGCTTGTTTGATAATGCCGAAGAAAAAGAGAGAGAAAGAGAGAGGGAGAGATTTAACTTAATGTGTCGATCAAAAATGTTCCTAACGGTTTAAGTAACCCCAAAGCTACTTAATCATTCAGTAATTTTTCAGCTTACTCGCTTAGCTACACATATATTTTCCTATATTTGCAGCATGACCCTGAATTCTTTAAAATTACAACATATTTCCATTTGCTTAGGAACCAGAGAGGGGTAGGGGAAAGGGCAACCGAACGACCAGGGGCGGTGTGGCTTTGATCCTGGCTACCACCATCATCGTTGAGGTTGCCAGGTCACCAACGACCTCATCTAGGTGGTGATGGGGGGATCGGAACCTCCACCGCTTGTCTCGAGGTTTTCAGATCTGCTCCTTCTTTGTATAAATTATTTTGATTTTTTTAAATTTAAAAAGATAATATTAAAAGGACGGGCAAAAGTGTAAAAAGGAAAAATTCTGTGGCATTACATAATTGTAGCATAAAACGATTTTAGAGTTTTAGCAATTAATACTTTTTCTCGTACCAAGCAAAGTCTCCTTATTTTATTAAAATTATCTCCTTAAGCACTTAAAAAGTCAGTATTTAATTTTCAGCACTTCAAAATAAGTTGAAATAAACACACCTTTGACACTTAATTAAGTACTTAAAAGTTAAAAGACTTAATATACCATAGGTTTATTTCCGTCAACAAAAGTTTGTGGCTCCTATTTCCCGGGAGATATGTGCCTAAGTTTGGTTCAAACGTCGTGTTATTCCTAAGTAATGCAAGGGAAAAATTTCCAACTATTAGGACCAGCTCTAACTAGTTCAGTTAGTCGGGGCCTATCCGCGTCTCATATCGTGTTCAGTGGGATAAGATTGACTGCTGATGCCTTCACCTGTGTCATTTTTTGAGTCAAAATGTGGTCTTCGTTTTGCTTCCTCAAGTATGTTCCTTCAGGGACTAGAGATTCTTTCCTAGGGCACCGCATATTTTTGTAAGCCATTGAAGTCTAAGCCTCGTTTAATTAGATGTAGAACTAGAAGACCTTTAATTTTTATGCATCTTAATAGTCTTCTCCAACTGATGATCGTATCACTTGAAGGGGAAAAACACTGAAATCCAATGGCTATGGCGTCTGCAGTGGAAACCAAATGATGTAGAAGGAGAAGACAGACAAAACATTTTCCCTCAACTTGGGTGTAAATTGGGCTCCTTGGTTCTCGGTCGGATGCGGTAACTACACCTTAGTAACTTCAGTGCCTCTCTCATGGGCGACTGTCTTGGCACTCCAGCCTTCTCAAAGGAGTTTTGTGTCTATGTCCGAGATGAAAGGCATTGAATACAACTCCCAAACCAAGTTCGGAATATGATCCGAATGCTTATTTTCTCATCAACGGGATCCAGAATTGTCTCCATGCCTTTTTTATCTGTATTATGGCACTATGCCGCAAGGTTAGGTCAGTGATGTTGAGTTCCTTGGTAACTGTGGTGATCCTATGCGATCACGGGAATGGAAGAAATGGAGACAATGCACCGCGTGAACATAGGTGGGGATTTTTTCTCGCCGGGTACCGTCAGTGGCAGGTATCAAGGACGGACCAGTGGCAAGGCTTGTCGAAGCCCCCAAAATAAAATCGGTTTCTCCAAAAATTGTAGTAAGAAAATGGTGAAAGCCGAGTCGAAATCCCAAAGGAGGCTAAGTGATTATCTAAACCAATGAGCTAGCAAAAGTAACGAAAGGGGAATTTTGATAATCAAGAAATTAAATTGCAGCAAAAACAATTTAAAAGTGCAAGGGAGAGTGAGTAATCAATAACCGGGAGACGTATGACTTGAGTTCGAAAACCACCTAGCGTTTGATTGATCATAGAAGTATCAAAATGTAAATTTCAGCAGCTAAGAGTCGAGTTCCCGCGACCGCAAGGAATCAACTAGTATCTAAATTCTAACTAGTCAAAACACCGTCTAACTAGTAAGTTCATCAACCAGTTAACAAGGTATCTACCGATTCCCTAATTAACTAAGCAATGGCTTTAAGCACAAGGATGCCTTAACTCGAGCGATTAATCGATTCGTCAATTAATTGACTCGTCCTATCATTCTCTAACCAATTAGGGCAGCAACTACCATTCACTCCTAATTAGTCTTGCTTCGAATCTATTTCTACAAACACCGTAGTAGTCGTCGATAAGCTAATTTACAAATATCTTATTCACAACCATGAGAGAATACTTGTAACGATGACATCCAAGAATAAATAAGTGCTGAAATCAAAATATTAAAACCTGCTCCTCACAACCAAACCGTGAGGTTTCCGTTCTTAAGTCAAACGAAACGAATTAGCCACGCATGGCTATATAGGAATCTATGAAAACTGATAATCGTTGGATGAACACTCTGCAGCCGCTAGCCTCCTCTCCAAGTTTCTCTCCACATAAAACTAAACTTAAAAAATCTAAACCTAGATAATCCATAGGTTTTTATATCTCCCTAAACAATAGGAAACAAATAATGAACATATCTTAAAAGATTTCTTAAAAAACTCTCATTGTAAGCGAAAGGGAATCCTAAGATTTGCAAATAAATATCGGGAATTGATTCTGAACTCCCTCTCGTATCGGTTGTGCACGTGGTGCACCACTAACCAGAAGTCCTTGTATCCTTGCAAGTTCCATCTTGATACTTCAATGGTCTCCAATTCATCCCGAACATGCATCAAATTGCCTTCAATTCTTTTCTTGCACAAGTTTTCCTAGAAAACGTCATCCAAGCATCAGATACCATGAAAACGACATAAAACCGAGTCTAAATTTTACCCATTTCATGGACAAATCCTCTCTTATCAACTAGCGATCGTGACTACTTTTCTGTGGACCTTGGCAGTGTCGAGCCTGTGAAATTGACCATCCCACTTTCAGACCATATTCCCAATTATGCAGACCCATAAGCCGTTTAACCAATCGGTCTATGGTGTTCGAAAACCGAGCACGTGCGCAGCGAAAAAGTTAATTACGGTAAAAATCAAATTTTTTATCGTGTGCTTGTTTAATTGAAAACTTCAAGATCATATATTGACATAAGAATCACCTTCTAAACGAATAGACAACATCACATATCGAATCTACAAGAAAAGTTTTACTGACCTTGTTGATTCAAGTCGATCAAACTAACCATCCAAGTGTCCGGTCTCTAGTTCGTCCACACGAGCACATCTCCAACAAGATTAGACTCCTCTCGACCTGTACACTCCGATCTAGGTCACCGATCTCGAACGGAATCGTCACGGAATGAAATGATCTTTTCAAGGACGTCAAGGACAACACCGAAACGCCAAACCGGAACCAAGAAGAACTCCGATCGGCCTTGGGATTTGTGCGGCTGAGTTGCTGTTATTGCCTCAGTCGAAACCTTCTATCTTTCTCTCTAAAATTGGTTGATGATCGATTGTGTTCTCTAGGGTTATCTATAAGAACATATCTATATATATCTTTACGCTAGGGACTAAAATACAATTATTAATTAATCCACATTAATTAATAAATCACAAATAAGTCCTCACACTTAAGTCATCCAATCACTTGCCCTTGTTGTGAGAAAGAAAGATCAAACAAGTCCTTGACACGAGTTTCTATCAATAGACAATCTATTTATAAAAACTCTTTAAATAAGGAAACTATCGTATTTCCTTAATTAAATTTATCCTTGATATTGAACTCGGCTTCAGGATGTGCTAGCACCCTTGCAACCACATTGCAAGCCTCGTTCGATAATTAATTCCTAATTAACTTCCTTAATTAGAATTAATTCTTTTCTCGGTTTAAACATGCTCAATGTGTGTGACTAACTAGGTTCATCATCAAATGGCAATGGGATTATAGTATCAACTCATTTGACACAACCAGAAACTCTTTCTGTAACTAAAAGCATAATTCCCAAAATGCCCTTGGTTCCCAAAGTTCACGAGTGACACCTAGCAGCATATCGTGACAATCCAAATGATGACGAATGTATAATTGAAACATTCTGATGAACCTCTGATCGTATACGCCATGCATTGAATCCCTGCACTACAAGATCCCGATCTAGCCAAAGTTACAGTAAATGCCAAACTCTATAGCCGATTATATGGACTCTCTAATTTCATTCTTAGATCTGTAGTAATTGAACATAAACTTTTTTCTATTCGAGTCTATCTACCCCGGCCGAGGATTTCTAGATCCAGAACAAAACTCATATCCATAAGACATTTTCCCTGTTTACTCAGGTTAGTGAATTTCGTTTTGATCGGACACCTAACTCCAAGTATAACTAACTATTACCACTATCTGCCGAATACTCATGCTAAGCACAAATATATTAGCAGTAGTAAATCCTAATCACCTATACTTGAGATAGCGTTCCATCTCAGGTTTAAGGACTATATGCACTAATACGATCCAGATAACATTCATTGACATTAGTAAATTACCGTATGAATATTATCTGCACGTCATGTTCGACTACTTATCATATAAGCATCCACATATCTATCATGATAACAGTTATCAAATAGCATAAGACTCACTACTTCATCTTTATTAGTATCTGTATACTAATCATGGAAACAGACAGATGTGACGATCTATCTGGAGAAATAATGTCCAGTTAAGTCTTCTATGATCGTGAACAGTTTAAAGATATTCTTACCGAATTATTTCGTCACTCATATTCTTAACTCTTAAGAATGAAGCATTCAAAATATTTTAAGGACTTTATTATAATAAACATAGACAATATACGAATAATAGAATAAACTTTATTGCCATAAAAGGAATTATCCAAATATATAAATCAAGCTCTAGGGCATATCACTAACATATGGTTCCTAATAGTTGCATGAATTCCATTTACAATGTGACATGGTCTTTCTCGGTCAATTCCAAACTCAAATACCTCGTCAGGTTACAATTCTGTGAGTTAACTCTATCGGCCATAGTGTCTTTAAGATCTTCTAGCTTCCCTGGCAGCTATCAGGACGTTATCTTATGGACCGGAGGAGGAATTTGTGTTTACCAAGATAATGTCATGGATATCTAAGATATCATCTATATATGAAAACGAAGCACAAACTGAATTCCACGCCGCCATCTCATCAAACAGAGCTCTCTCGCTTTACCATGTCGTCACTTATGTATTGAAGAAATCTTTTATGTTTAAATTATATGGTTTTCTTATTCAATAAGAATCAATATATCTCGAGATTCTGCGCGTGTGAAATTCAACGTGTATATATATATATTATATCGCACAAAGATTAAGAATAAACAAAATAGTATACTTGAAATATATATATAGACTAGCAATATTAGTTGTTCAATTCTGGGATGGCTTTTAGACTTATTATGAGGATAAATTTGGGTTAGTCCGACAAGACTTCCGCTTCGGGAGAATATAAGGATAAGATCTTTGATAATCTGAAAAAGGCAAAAATAATATATTTTGAATATACATAGAGTAGGTTCTTATACATACACGTAATATTTATATTTCTTAATCTGTTAAAAAGAATATTTCTATTATTTTTCAACTTCATATCCAAAGTTGATTCTACAAATAAATTTGGAGTTTGGTTGATTAGGTGCCTTCAATTCAAAGCTTTTCAATTCTTCCCATTCACGCTCACCATTAGTCACGCACCCTCTTCCAGAGCTTCTCTAGCCAGCGTGGGACCTATACATTCCAGTAATTTTTGTTTTGTTTTGTTTTGTTTCGTTGTCATGTTATTGCTAAATTACAGTTACACGTAATTCTGCAACTCCGCTCTTCCCATCTCACTTTTTTTTACTGTAGGGAAAAAGGATGAGCAAGCTTTGACTTCGTTTGAAGTTAGGTTGAATTTGCAAAAAGACCTCCATGTATTATTCGGACAGGGTTTTATTATTGAGTTTGGTGAGACCTATACAAAGTATGACCTTTCCTTCTCATTGAACGTGATATTTTTCTTTTGATTCATTTATCTTTTTAATGTGTATAATATTGTTAATTTTGAGACGCTAGAATGATTTATCACATGATAAAAGAACTGGGCCCTAAGAAAGACACATGGATAATTGGAGCGAGATTGACAAGACTGTGGGATGCCGTAAACACAAAGGCTAATGAAGTCATTCGTCTCGATATGATTTTCTTGGATGAAGAGGTATGTTTTGGTATTTTTGAGTAATTATAATATTCATTTAATTATTATTTTATCTAATGAAATGAAGGTTCTTTAATGCATGCAAGCATAAGAAAATCTCAGATAGATTTGTTGAAATCGTTACTTCATGAAAAAGGCTTATACACCATCAAGAACTTCAAAAATTTCAAGATCATCCTATTTGAAATTCAAAAACATAATATATATCTTGTCTAATAAATATACTTCATGTCATTATGCATAATAAAAATATATATACACATGTATATACTCGGCAAAGTGAAAATATAAGTTCATACTAGAGAAGATAATATTTTAGTAATTTAATTATGTGGTATACATATTTATATTTAGAGGAAAAAATAGTTTGCCCCCCAAGCTTTGAGGATGGTAAAGGTTTGCCCCCTGACCTTTCAAAAGTTACACTTTACCTCCCAACCTCTATAGGAAATAGACGCTTTGTCTCCTCGATTAAAATTCCGGCGAAATAATTAATAATAATAATAATAATAATAATTAAAAAAAAAGAAAGAAAGAAATCGGAGTTGGGGGTAGGGAGGCCTGTCGGCCACCCCCACACCCTAATCGGCATCGCCAGCGGGCACAGAACCCCGTCGGCAACATCAATCTGGGAGGTGGGGTGGCTGGCGGGGGCTCCCCCACTCCCGATTTCGAGAATCCTAGTCGGGATTTTCGAAACCCTAATTTCAGAAAAAATATATATATACTTTATATATTATTACTTTTGATATTACTTTTTACATGATGGTAAAACTAAATTTTATCATTGGTATAATTAAATGTATAATTAAATTTCTTATACAAGATAACAACATCTTCTTTCTGGGAATGATATCGCTAACTATATTAAATTGAGAAAATATAGTATAGTACAATTATTATATATTGATTATTTTTTTATATTTTGTATAAAAGAATTACTTTTTTTAATAATTGTTGTATTATTATTTATAAAAAAAAACATTCGTGCAACGCACGAGTTTTACTACTGTACGAGACATCGAATTGGCCAAGTATGGATTCAATTGTTTCAATCCTATCAAGCATTGTAAAAGAAATACTAAAACTGCTTTTTCCCACCGAGTAATGAACAGGAAGAAACCGAAACATTGAATTTGCCTTTTTAAAGGAACAAATAAGGTGGTTTTCGTTATGATGGACATTCTGTACTCATAGTTCGCTCATACTAGTTTATATCTTTTCCCAGGTTATGGGCCACGATCAGAAGAGAACGTCAGCGATGAAAGTTGTCAAACAGCTGATCAAGGAAGACGGATGGAAAGGCCTTTATAGAGGGTTGGGTCCGAGGTTTTTCAGCATGTCTGCATGGGGAACCTCGATGATTCTCACATACGAATACTTGAGTATGGACTTTTCTATCATCTTAACTTTTTATAATTTCTTACCATCAACCACCTTAAAGCTAATCTAGTAACTTATCTCCCTCTGCCGTTTCTTCTCCAGAGCGTTTGTGTGCGAAAGACATGTAAGATCCGCACAGCATGGTCGACACCCAGCAAATGCCTTGTCTCCATAAGATAGAAGAATAGCTTGTCCCCTTATAGACAGAACTTTAGTAGACTATTCCCCTGTATTTTCATGGGGGGGTTGAGAAATTGTTTGAACCTTTTAGTCCATGATTCTTTTCATCAAGCCAATAGTCTAGCCAAAATTTTCTCTTGCATACAATCAGTAGAAGTCTTATCAATTATATCAAATTCTTTTGTCTAATCCGGAAAGCGAAGTTTGCACACTTTGACATCATTCCTGCAGATTTTTTATTACTGCTTTTATCGTTTGATGGGGGTGTTCTGATTTTGTTCATGAGCAAGGAATCTTCTTCTGTTATGTCATTGTCCGGTGTCTTCTACTTGTTGGCTATAATTAAAAGCAATTGTTCGTGTAGGAATAATTTTCTCCATTAAGTGCCAAAATGTTATTTTTGCAACATGCAAGGATCCCAACTTAAATTTCAAAGATTCAGATTATCTCTCTCTCTCTCTCTCTATATATATATATATAAAAGCAAGGTACGAGGTAGGCTTGGTTGGATAGTCTTAGTTCCGTTCCTAAAGAAAAGTTTTTCAATTTTTTGAGCTTTTAAATTTTTTTATTTAATTATTTTCTGTTATAAAATTATCAACAAAATATTTCAAAATTAAGAAATCTTTCGAAATTAATAAAATCTTCCGAAATTAATTTTTTTGTTATAAAATTATCAACAAAATATTTTAAAATTATTTACCCAAAAATCTTTTGAAAATTAAAATCTTACGGTCTAAGCGTGTGAATGTTTCTCTCAGGAGAAACTAGCCTGACTTGACGTCGAGGACCAAGAAACCGCCTTCAGGAAGCTGAGAAGGTATCTTGCTAAATTAGTTTCCTTTTGTTCCCTTATCTATATTAGATAATTATGAATATCGTTTCAATTTCTCCATGTCCTCCATTGTCACCTGGACACATGATGAAGAGAATAGGAGGATAAAGGAGGAGTTGCTGATTCAGCGGCAGAAAATAATTGCCGAGAGAAGTGCTTCTCTCGGACTACCCTGACATGACGTTGAGGACCAAGAAACCGACTTCAGGAAGTCGAGTTTCTGCTCCAAAGAAGCAAAGCTGAGAAAGTATCTTGCCAAATTAGTTTCCTTTTGTTCCCTTTTCTATATTAGATAAGAAAGAGTTGCTGATTCAGCGGCACAAAAGAATTGCCGAGAGAAGAGCAAATAATGTACCTATGCCCGTAGCACCGAAGAAGAGCTCAAGGGAAAACAAATCGGCGAAGACTTCCACACAGCAGATACGGCCTACAAAACTGTCACCTAGTCTATTTATCTATTTTTTTAATAAAAAAAGATTTTTTGTGTAATTTTTAAAAGATATTTTATGATAAAATATGATTTTCTTGATTTTTAAAAATTAAATAACTATTTTGAATTTTTTTTAATTTGTAAAAGATATTTTATAAATGATCCCAATCAAACAAAATATTTATCGAATTTTTAATTTTAATTAAATATTGTTTCTCAAATAATAATTAATAAATTACTGAATTTTTAAAATTGAATGCATATTTATTTATAAGATATCGATATATTTATTTTAGGGTGTTTTACGCTAATATATTTGTACTACTTTTCTTAATTCAATCATCATGTTATTATAGTCAACATAACAACTAACCGAATTTTTACAAAGCTATAACTACATCAATATGTGGCTTCTTATTGATCTATGATTCTTTGTGTGAGAAAATATAACTATTTACTAAATGAACGAAGTTTTCTTTTTAACTTTTAGTCATAATTTTTTTTTTAGATTAGTGAAATTATCTCGTGCAATGCACGGGTTCCATGACTAGTTTATGTGAAAGCAAGGGAGAGGTGAGCTCGGACAAATGACCTCAGAAAGCTTGATTTTTTAGTGTAATTTTTTCGTATTTTTAAGTTTTTTAAATTATTAAATCATTAATAAATTAATAAATTTAAAATATCTTTACTTATGATATCTTATCTTTTTCGGTTACAAGATGAATATATTTTAGATATTACAGTTAGATAGATAGATAGATAGAAAAATATATCAATATATATATATATATATTATATTATATATATTTTTTAAAAAATCAGATTATATTTTTTTTCTAAATTATGTATAATACATTATAAATATGAAACACAATTCACATAAACAGTTGTCCACCATTAGATGTGGGCTTTCAAAAAGTACGCCTACTATTATACACAACGTGAGTTGTTCAATTATTATTATTATTGGTTGTTATTAGTCTGTTTGCACACTTATATACTTTAGTAAATATATATATATATATATATATAAGAAGTCATATATATACTATATACGTCTCTATGTACGTATACAATATATACACTATATACGTTTCTATATGTATATATATTATATACATTTCTATATAAACATATATGTTTTTATATATATACGTTTCTACTATAGATGACGTAAGAATCATTTGGTTTCTTAATGGAATTTTCTCGAATTTTTTAATTATTTTTATTTTATATTAATTTTTTAATAAAAAAGTTTGTTTTAATCTTTAAAAGATATGGTATGATAAAGTCCGGTTTTATCCTTTTGTGAGTTTTTAAATTTTTATAATAATATTTACAAAAATTACTAAAAATTTAATGAAATTTTTATAAAATATTTTTTTCAATTTTTACATAAGATATATAGTCGTGCCACTATTTTTAATCTAGGCTAATTTTTGAATTTTTTATAATTTGAATGAATATTTTTATTTGAAATTGAATTTTTCTCTTTTAAAAACAAATTTTAATTTTAATTTTTAAAAATATATATAGATGTAGATTTGCGGGACCGATTACTATTTTCTTCATTTTATCTCTTTTTAAGTTTTTAATATTTTTTTAAGTGTATACTTTGTGGGATCGATTGTTATTTTCTCGATTTTTTAAGCATTTTTTAGCAAACGAATTTCTTAGTTTTTAATTTTTAAAACATCTAGATATAGATTTACATGATCTACACTAAATATTATAGATATAGATGTATAGATATTCTATATAACATGTTATGGACATAATGCGTTATATATTTTCTGTGGTTCCATTAACTAACGAGATACACATTATTACGTATATTAAAATATAAATAAATAAATTTTGCATTTGAAAAGATCTATTATCATATTTGCTCTAAAAAATAAATGAGATCATATTTTTCTATAGATATGATGATTTGTTATCGTATCTATAAAAATATAAACGTTCTTTTTCGAGTCATGCATATATATCTAATATATAGTTTTAATGATGGTAAATTATAATATTTAATATTTCAAAACATGCATATAATATGTAATAAAATTTCAAAAAAGCATAAAAATTGAATAAGTACGATCCCGTGCAACGTGCGGGCTCTACGACTAGTTGACATAGATGAGAATATACAAAACGTGCAATTCAATGCATATGATCTCATACATCTTGCGCGCATTCACAATAGACTTATACTAATCCAAGATTCGAAATCCTAGGGAAAATAATTACCGGAGCAAACTCGGGTATTACAGTTGGGAGTAACTCCAACTAATAAAGAGGTTCAAAGTGAACCTTTAACATCATATCAGAATCGCCTTGTTAAGAAAGCTCACTATTATCCTCTAACGCCCTTGCGGATTCATAATCTCAGAGAACACAGCTCCGGTTAAGTTCTGGGAATCGTTGCTCGTTGAACTGCTAGTAGTGGTCGTCATCATGCTGCTCTTCTCGCCGCCGCTGCTAATGAACTGGCCGAAATCGCTTCCACTGTCCGATGGCGTCCAGTTAAGCGGGACCTCATCCTCGTTGATGGCACCGCCCATTGTGACGGCTGCCTTGGGTGTCATCCCCTCTGCATTTTCCTGCAGCTGCAGGGCGAACTCGAGGCCCCACACCACGTCATTCATTGATGGGCGCAGGGCCCCCTCGTCCTGCAGGCAGCTCATTGCAATCTCTGTGAACTTCTTCACGCACTCAGGGGCGATCCGGCCTCTCAGGTTCGGGTCCATGATCTTGCCGAGGGTCCCATTGCGGTAGCAGCTCTGGGCCCATGAAGCCAGGCTGATCTGCTTCTTCTCCATTGTCCGATTCACTGGCGGCCGAGCGCATAGCACCTCAAACAGCACGACACCAAATGAGTACACATCGGACTTTTCTGTCAGCTGCTGTCGGCGTAGGTACTCCGGATCCAGGTACCCGAAAGTTCCCTTTACGACAGTGGTCACATGGTCCTTGGAGTTGGGCATGTTGGTGGGCCCAATCTTCGAGAGCCCGAAGTCGGAGACCTTCGCCACCCACTTGTCATCCAACAAGATGTTGGTCGTCTTCATGTCGCGATGGATGATCATGTTCTTCGTACCCGTGTGGAGGTAGTGCAGCCCCCGGGCAGCCCCAATGCAGATATCAAGCCGCTGCTTCCACGAGAGTGGTGCGTTCTCCGTGTTGTAGAGGTGGTCCCGAAGTGTCCCATGGGACATGTAATCATACACGAGGATCATCTCCCCTCCGTCATTGCAGTACCCGATCAGGGAAACCAGGTGGAGGTGGCGGAGCTGAGACAGCATCTCGATCTCTGTCGTGAACTCACGAGCCCCCTGCTGAGATCCAGGATTCAGCCGCTTGATTGCCACCGTTGTGGATCCCCCATCCACATACCCCTTGTACACGTTCCCGAAGCCCCCCACCCCGATGATGAAGATCTCATCAAAGCCATTTGTGGCTGCCTTGATCTCTGCCAGAGAGAATCGGCGGCACAAATCGGCCGGCAGTGATGAGTCCTGGGTCTTGGTCGACTTAGTTGTAGTGTACGACAGCGGCCCCCAGAGCGAGGTCTTGTCAGTATAAGTCGAATCCTTGCTACTCCTCCGACTCCAGAAAGTCAAGAAGCACAGAAGACCGAGCACCAAAGCGCCGGAAACACTCCCACCTGCAATAGCAGCTATCACGTTCTTACTGATGCCACCGGATGAGGATGTTCGCTCCGGTGGTTGCTGAGGTGGATTCGGATCCCGTGTGGGGTCCGGGTTAGGTCCGGCCAGGTTGCTGTTGTTGCTGCTGATTTTGAAAACCTCTACGCCATTGAGAAGCGCATCAGCATAAACGGAATACTGCTCTGGGCCTGCGTGGAGTGCGACCGTGAGGTTAATCTTCTTACTCGTCTGAGCATACATACCCACGGCATAATCTTTGTAAATAGGAATTCCTCTTCCTCCAGTCCACTCGATAACATCCGCCCTCGAATCAGCTACCTGGGAAGCTATGTAGATCTTGAAGACACGATCGCCAATTTTGCTTATCTCTCTCTGAAACTCACAGAAATGTAACCTGACGAGGTAAAGGAAGTTCGAATCGACCGGGAAAGACCAGGTTAAATTGTATGTGGTGGTGATGCTCCTGTTGGTTCCTATAGACCTTGCAGTTTTGTAAACATTCGCTGGGGCAGCATATTCGGGAATGGGATCAAAGACAAGGGGGATGGACCAGTTCACTGGCAAGACACTGCTAAGGTCCTCAGTCAAGTAATCATCGTCCGGACCCGTCCAAGACCGGAACATACCGGTGTCATCTTTGGGGTCAATCGTACCTGTGCCAACATTTATCCGGTATACCTGTCAATCCAAGGAGGGGGGAGGGGAGTCGGATCGTTATTCATGTCTATATCGTGGAAGCCTGCACTTCTAGTACTCATTCAGTGCCCCCAGTTTCTGCAGTTGCGCATGACTGCACTTAAGATGATTCAGTCTCCTTTTTTTTTTTTTTATTGATTTTATTAAATGAGAAACGAGACCAGAGGCCTAAAAAGATCAGGTTATTAAGATTTGATGTTACTCGTGTATGCATGGAGAGTACTAAGTTTAATATCGACCGAAATCCCAATGCTTACATTCATTCCGCGGAGCTTTTCCACATATTCTGAAGTAAAAATTGAGTTATTACTGACAAGTGTGAAAATAATTGCTTTGAGAAAAACCTCTGCTTTTCTAACCATTTGACTCAAAACCATGCCGACTCAATCATCTATCTGTCAATCTGTAGCCGATTCTGCAACTCTAAGATGGAAAACCTCATGGAAATTGCAACTTTTGCCGTCCCTAATGAGATATAGTTAGTTCTTAACGTACCGTCTCCAGAGCATTTGTGTGGCTCAACGTCATGAACAAGTTGTTGTCGAGAAATTTAACCTCACGGGAACTGTCCACGGTGCCGTTGCCGTAGTAAAGATCAGGTGGCATGGAGACGATCTCGATCCCATTGATGAGAGCATATGCAGCTGGCCTGTCAGTTCCCGGAGTGAAGGTCAAGTCCAGCCTCTGGTTGTCCTCGACCACCACGCAGAACTCCTTGAAGAAGTGACGATTGCCAAGGTAATCGGCCACAAGCGAGGCACTGAAGTTCCGGAGGAGGCTGTAAGGGCCGGAGCTCACGGAAAAGAGGGCGTCGGAGGGGGAGAAGTTCTGGACCTCGTAGTTGGAAGGGAAGAAATGGAGGCGCACGAACTTCGGCCCTGCAGTGACGGGGAAGGAGTAGGAGAACTCGGAGCGGGAGAGGCGGGCGGTGGTGTAGGGAACTTGGGAGACGGCACTGGGCTGGACCTTGGCCGTGGAGGTAAGGGACTTTTGGGGGTCGAGCGGGGCGTACTTCTGGTCATCGTCGCCGATCCAGAGGCGGCCTTGGTTGTCGGGGTCGTTAGTGGTGGATCCGCAGTTGATGAAGATTTTGTCGACGGGGCTATAGGCAGAGGAGCACTGGCAGATCTGGAGGAGGAGGATGACGGCGAGGAGTGGCGAGGGTGGCGGGTGAGTGGTCCGGAGGAAATATCTCTTCTTCATTATTGGAGCAGACCAGAAGCAGATGAAGAGAGAGAGGCAGACAGAGGATATAAATAGAAGGGATGCAGTTATTGAGCTATCAAGTGGTGGTTAACTACTGCAGATATTTGTACAGTAAAAACATAGAGATCGAATCAACGTGGATTTATTCAAATGGTTCGGCGCTTATTTCGTTTAAATAAAATTTCAGATTCGATTCCTTATAATACAAAAAATTTACACCGGAAGAACTTTATCCCTTATGGGCTTTCGGATATCGGGTTCATACCCAAAAAAACATGGAGATCAAACCGAAATTCCGCAAAAATTATTAACTGGTAATAAACCACAAATATTGAAGAATTTGCTCCTGTGTTACTGACTCCTGGTGAGTGGCATAACTTAAAAAAAAAAAAAATATATATATATATATATATATATATATATATTCAAATGTGGCTCGTCGTAACTAATTAGTCATGGGGACAATCTGGATCAAGGCTCGACACGAGAAATATACCATAGGTTTCATATCCGAAAATGCAGGATCACGAAAAGAGACCCGTACAAGTCGTCGCCCCAAGTCGTCGAAGTCCCTGTCCACTGCCAAGTCGTGCTATGTAAAAGACATACTGCTTTTCTGCATGTTTATGACTTGTCTTTTCTTGGACACGACTGTGACATTGCCCTTTTTCTCGTTGATTCTTATATTTTTCATACGCGTCTTCCTTCGCACTAATCTATTGGAGTGTCTATCAATTGGTTAATCAATCTTGCTTTTTTTTTTTGGTTCTTTTGAATGAATGAATGAGGGCCTACTCATTTGCCATGTCCTAGTCCAGTTCCGTGTCACTCCAATGCCCGAATCCGTTGGCAATCTCCAAACGAAAGGCAGGAAAATGGAACTGAGTTACTATACGAAATGGTCCCATCTTATGCGGTGACTCTCGTTCAACTCTCTCTTCCTTCTTTTACACAAACGTTGATTTTTAGACCTTATGATTGATAGACAACAAAAGAGAGATGGACCATTAAGTTAGACATGTTTCAGAAGAACAGAAGATTCAAATGTTTTGGAAGGGGATATGGACCCCTGTTTCTGCCCTAGGATTAATAATGAGTATCTAAGGAATAACCTGATGCGTACATTTGATGCCGATGGGCTGGAAGAAATAAATGATTGTAGATCACCAAAGTAGTTCATAACAAATTGTCTTAGACTGACACATACTGCCTACATATATCCCAGAGCCTGCAGCATATGTAATCTGTTCGAGTTTGGGCGGTCGAAAAGGAGTGCCATATATGTGGAAAGGTTAATCATGTTGGGGCTGATATGATAAGAACAGGACAGTGACCCCGATAGCACGAATATTAAATAGAAAGATTTGAACAGTCCATTTCAACCAAAAAAGGAGAAAATGAAAATTGGTAAAAGAAGAAGAAGAAAAATGGTAAAGGAAGAAGAGGGGACGTACGAGTCAACAAACCAAAAAATGGGGAAAGGGAAGACCGAATTGATTGGTCCTTTAACTTGCTATTTACTTGGGCTCCTTTTGCAAGTCATTAAGACCACTCATGGTTTTCCTCCTAATTATGGAACTCTATATTTCATTAGGACGGAAACGAAGAATCATTTAACGAGGCAATTCTTCCCTACGACGTTATTTTATCGCTGAACTATCCATTCCTTTGCACTAAAAGGTGAAGAAGTGTTGTGATGAGGCCTTCGGGGTTGGAATTAAAACACCCTAAAAAGCAGCTCCCTTCATATCTCCCTCGGACTAGAGAGGGAGTGGATGAGAGGGGCACTCTCGTTGACGATAAGAGGGGTTTGGAAGTGCCCCTGCAAACAATCCAAGTAACTCTGAAATTTCTATGTTAAACTTGCACGTCAAGAGAAGTCCGGGATTAGGTTTCAATCTATTTGTGCACTCAGACATAACTGTAGATTTCCAGGAACAACTTGGACAGCTCTTCCCAGATGGTGGGGCCTCAGGCCAGTCATCCTGTCAAGTTTCTCCAAGCCACATTTTCGACGAAGATAGTCCATGGTACCAGAACGAGTCATTCCTTGATGGATAGGCGGAATTCATTCCTGTAACGGCAGGGGTCATCCTCACTGCTACCAATCCAGCAGTGAAGGATCAGCAGCAGCCTTGAGATCGAAAGAAAATCGGAGATTCCTCTCAATAAGTTCTTCCGGCGTGGATTTTCTACATCCACAAGTAATCGAATCCGAGACCTTGTTTAAGTGGAATTAGCGCCAAACCGCTTCAACATACCCACGTTGGTTCGATCTCCATGTTTTTACTGTCCAAATATCTGCAGCACTTAACCACCACTTGATAGCTCAATGACTGCATCCTTTCTATTTATATCCTCTGGCTGTCTCTCTCTTTTCCTCTGCTTCTGGTCAGCTCTAATAATGAAGAAGAGATATTTCCTCCAGACCACTCATCCGCCACCCTCGCTCCTCCTCTCTGCCATCCTCCTCCTCCAGCTCTGCCGGTGCTCCTCTGCCTATATCCCCGTCGACAAAATCTTCATCAACTGCGGATCCACCCCTGACGACTCCGACAACCAAGGCCGCCTTTGGATTGGTGATGATGGCCCGAAGTACTCCCCACTCGACCACCAAAAGTCCCTCAACTCCAAGGCCAACGTCCCGCTTGGCTCCATTTCCCAAGTCCCTTACACTACCGCTCGCCTCTCCCGCTCCGAGTTCTCTTACTCCAACCCTGTAACCGCAGGTCCCAAGTTTGTCCGCCTCCACTTCTTCCCTTTCGACTACAACCAGAACTTCTCCCGCTCCGATGCCCTCTTCTCCGTGACTTCCAGCCCTTTCACCCTCCTCTGGAACTTCAGTGCCCCGCTCGTGGCTGATTACCTCAGCAATCCTCTGTTCTACAAGGAGTTCTGCTTGGTGGTTGAGGACAATCAAAAGCTGAACTTGACCTTCACTCCAAGCACCGAGCAGCCCGATGCATATGCTCTCATCAATGGGATCGAGATCGTCTCCATGCCGCTTGATCTTTACTATGGCAATGGCACCGTGGACGGTTTCCGTGAGGTTGAATTTCTCGGCAATAACGGCTATCCGTTGACATTGAATTACACACATGCTCTTGAGACGGTACGTTAAGAACTCATCTTTGATGCAACATATGATTGACTCGATATGGTTAGAAAAAACAAAGGTTTTCCTGATAACGATTACTTTCAGAGTTTTCCGCAACAACTCGATTTTTCCTTCAGAATTCAAAGTGAAGGGTGATGTGGAAAGATTCGATGGGGTGAACGGAATAGTTGGGATGTCGATTGATATAAGTTCGCTCCTTGCATAGAAGAGCAACATCAGAGACGTTAAGAACGGACCTCATCTTTCTCAAGTATCTTATTTACAAATAAATAAATAAATAAATAATAGCTGGGCCAAGGAGGCAAACTCTTTGCTGACATGACACTAGAAAAATGAAAAAAAGAATATCCAAAGCACAAAAATGAAAAAAAAATCACAAAAAATCAGAAAAATTACAGAATTATCATAAAATATAGAAAATAAATAAAATCCATAAATAATAAAACAAAGTAAAATATAATTACGTAAAAAATAAACCAGATAAAATTTTAAAAAGTATATATTTTTAATTGCAAAATATTAAATCACGAATTTATCTTTAGCTTTTAACTTTAGATGAGTACTAGAGTATAATTTTGTGCGATGCCGCGGACCTAGAAATCGTTTTATTAATTTTTTTTGCTTTATCATGATAGCTTGCATAATAATCAATATAAATATATAGTATAATTGAAGTTAATGATAAAATTATTTATGTGAAACCCTCTAAATAATTTAAATTTTTCAAAAGAATGTACTAATTAATATTTCATATGGTATAAATTATGAAAGCTAATATTTTTCCGCGTTAATCTTAAATTGAATTCTCAATGTTTCTATTTAGAACCATGATCACAATATAATAGGCCTTGAGTTCTACTAATTTAAAATATACACACTTTAATTTTTTGTAGGGGTTCGATATTCATTAAAAGCATTATGTAATCAGTGTAAATTTGCATTTCACAAAAAAAATAACGATATTTCTCGGGCTACGGTCTTATTATGAAAAAAATAAAAGATAAGGACATTTCCAAAATTCAACGTTGAGACTACCAAAATTAGTGATAAGTTAAAATATAGTTTTTATTAATGGGTTGGTTTTAGGTAATTCGATGGTTGTTTTCCTAAAGCAAGGTTTTCGATGAGAGTCTTGTGATTGGAGAAAATTTATTATGATAAAGCTTTATTCCTTGAATGGACCGACCTTTCTTGAACATAGAATTAAACCTACTGAACTTCCGAGTCAAAACCTTGTGCCACTACACTAAGACTCATTTCTCTCCATCACATTAATTTGGCTTAAAAGAAAAAAAGAAAAACCTTTTTCCACCACTGCCCTTTTATCTTTTGGCAGAAAATAACAAAAAGTTTAAAGAAAACAAAGAAAGGAAAAAAACTGTGAGAGTGCCACATTTTTAGTTTATTTATTCAAGGATTTCTAGTAAAATGCAGTTATCTAGATTGTAGATTTTGGATTTTTGTATATTCCCAAGATGGGAAGCAAGAGTTTAGCCGATCAATCCCTAGCGAAAGAATCTGCTCTTCTTTGCCTTGATGATTATAATTATAATAAATAAATATGAAATATTTTGAATTTTTAATTAAATACGTATATTGTTCAATAATCATGAATTTTAAAATTTTTATTTAATGAAATAGAATTTGGTTGTATGTTAAAATATTTTTTAAGTATTTATTTGGAACATTTTCAATTTTAAATTCTTTTTAGTTCTTGGAGCTTTTAAATTAATGTATTATGTAGTCTGAAACATTCAGTGAATAACGATCAGAGTTTTTTTTTTCCCTCCCTTCCTTGGATTGACAGGTATACCGCATAAATGTTGCCGGGACTACAATTGACCCCAATGATGACACTGGTATGTTCCGGTCTTGGGCAGGTTCGGACGATTGGTACCTGACTGTGGACCTTAGCAGTGTCTTGCCAGTGAACTGGTCCATCCCCCTTGTCTATGGTCACATTCGTGAATATGCTGCCCCAGCGACTGTTTACAGAACCGCAAGGTCTTTGGGACTCATCCCCACATACAGTTTAACCTGGTCTTTCCAGGTCGATTCGAACTTCCATTACCTCATCAGGTTACATTTCTGTGAGTTTCAGGGAGAGATAAACAAAATTGGCGACCGTGTCTTCGGGATCTACATAGCTTCCCAGGTAGCTGATCCGAGGGCGGACGTTATCAGGTGGACTGGAGGAAGAGGAATTCCAATTTACCAAGATTATGCCGTGGATATGTCTGCTCGTACTAGCAAGAAGATTAACCTCACCGTCTCACTCCACAGAGCCCTAGAGCAGCTTTCCGTTTATGCTGATGCGCTTCTCAATGGCGTAGAGGTTTTCAAAATCAGCAGCGACCACAATGGCAATCTGGCTGGGCCTAACCAGGACCCCATAGAAATTCAGGATTCAGGGTCCTCAAAATCCGGTGGCATCAGTAAGAAGGTGATAGCTGCCATTGCAGGCGGGAGTGTTTCCGGCGCTTTGGTGCTCAGTCTTCTGTGCTTCCTTACTTTCCGAAGAGGGAGCCATAGCAAGGAATCGAACTATACAGACAAGACCACGCTCTGGCGGCTGCTGAGGCACACTACGACCAAGTTGACCAAGACCCACGACTCATCAATGCTGGGGGATTTGTTTCGCCGCTTCTCGCTGGCAGAGATAAAGGCAGCACAAATGGCTTCCATGAGATCTTCATCGTTGGGGCGGGAGGCTTCGGGAATGTGTACAAGGGATACATCAATGGCGGATCCACTCCGGTGGCAATCAAGCGGCTGAATCCCGGATCCCAGCAGGGTGCCCGCGAGTTCATGACAGAGATCGAGATGCTGTCTCAGCTCCGCCACGTCCACCTGGTTTCCCTGATCGGGTACTGCAATGACGGAGGGGAGATGATACTCGTGTACGACTACATGTCCCATGGGACCCTCCGTGACCATCTGTACAACACAGAAAATCCTCCCCTCTCATGGAAGCAACGGCTAGAGATCTGCCTCGGAGCAGCACAGGGGTTGCAGTATCTCCACATGGGTACGAAACACATGATCATCCACCGTGACATTAAGACGACCAACATCTTGCTCGATGAGAAATGGGTGGCTAAGGTTTCCGACTTTGGTCTCTCTAAAATGAGGACCTCCGACACGTCCCATATCAGCACCATTGTGAAGGGCACTTTCGGGTATCTAGACCCCGAGTACTTCAGATTCCACCGGCTGACTGAGAAGTCGGACGTGTACTCGTTTGGGGTCGTGCTGTTCGAGGTTCTATGTGCTCGGCCACCTGTGAACACAAATCTTGAGACTGAAAAGATTGGCCTTGCGGGTTGGGCCCACAGCTGCTACCACAACGGGAGCCTTGACCAAATCATTGATCCCAATCTGAAAGCTGAGATCACACCAGAATGTTTAGAGAAGTTTGCTGAGACAGCGATGAGCTGCCTACGAGATGAAGGGATGAAACGACCATCGATGAATGATATTGTGCGGAGCCTAGAGCTCACACTGCAGCTGCAGGAGGGTGCAGTACAGCAGGAGATAGTAGCACTAGAACCAACATCTGCAATGGATGGAAGGCTGCAGGGCTCGGAGGATTCGGAGTCATTACCAAACATCGAAAGCGACGACGAGGTCTTGGAATTATAGCTAATTTGATAGGTGCGCAATGCAGATGAGAGCGAATTTGTGCTCTTGATTATTCTGTAACATAAAGTAACATAAATTTGTCCTGCCATTTCTATGGAATGAGAAGTCCTCTCTTTGAATTTGTGCATCGCGAGGATACATACAGAATGTATGTTCCGCTCAGGGAAATGGCATTCAGCTTACCTTAGCATCAAGTCGGTTCTTTTGCGCTTCTCAGTGAATCCAGGTGGGTGCGTGGTTTCTTGCTTCAAAATCTTCACTTTGCGTTGTTCATATCTGACTTTTATCGAACGTCTTGCATTCGTGTTGCTTCCCGGCCCCATTGGAAGGTTCTTCTTTTCGTTTAATTGAGCTGAGTTCCCTCTCATCTTTATCGTGATTGTCAAGGTGTGGTTTTGAGTAATAAGTAATGACCCAAGAAAGGATTGTAAGTGGATGTTTCGAAGTACTTAACTCTGGAAGCAATGGAACAGTTGTATAGTTGCAGGTATTAACAATGTCTTTCCCTTTTTATATAGAGAAACATTTTCAAAGTATGAATTTTGGAGGTTTATGGTGCAGTAATGTCAAACCAAAGCACATCTGTGTTTGGTATATGGGAAGCGAAGCGAAGAGTTCTGCAAAAATATTGTTTAGTTGACATTTACGCACTAAAGTTAGCTCTTATCTAATTTTGTACTTGTTTGACATATATATTCTATATATTTATATGTAGATGGAGCTTATTTCCTTTGTTTCTTTACTCTAATTGTTCTTCGGACTTGGAAAAACTTGCTCCATCACATATGCTACTTCTGCGTAAATGTGAAGTTGCTGATAATGCATTCTCAGAGTAAGAACGTGCGCAGCTGATGTTAGGGCAAAATAGAATTTGAGTGTGGATGAAGAGGAGTCACATACTCGGTGAATTGTTAAAGCCTTTCGATTTGCTTGCCTCAGGTCAGCCTTGAGTGGCTTCTCAGAAATGTTGTTACTCTGGAGTTTTTTGAGTAAGATGTTGCAGGGTCTTGGTTGTAACACTATAGAGGACTTCTGCAAGGCCACTGCATATATAAACATATTTTAGCTCTCATCACAATTTGGTTTAGAGTTATGTCTTTGTAATGATGATTGGTTGATGGATGAACGTGCACTATGATTTCAAGAATATGAATTTTCAACTGGGAAGTGGTAGATTCTGTTTGAAATTCTAATTCTGATGATTTATCTTTTATCTTCGAACTTCTGGCTGTCTTGTTCCCTGTCCCCCTTTTCTTGTTTGTCCTCTCTAGATTTGCTACTCGATATATGGATTGATTTTTGTGACTACTGTGCAGTGGGGCTTTAACCTGTCTATGCCTTTGGGATTTTTAATTCGATTAAATATGTTTTTAGATATTGAAGCTGATCCTTCAACTTTTGATTGGGGTTCTCGATTCAGATTCCGTGTGAATATGCTCAGAGAGGCCTTTAGACCTGTTGAAGCCCACTTTATTAGAGCAAGCACCAAGGATAGAGATCTGAAAGGTTCCAACAGCAATATTGCATTTTCCATGACCAAGACTGAGTCCCAAGATAATCTCAATGATGGAGATTCGGTAGCTGGGAAAGGATGTAGGGATGATCTGAGTTTTAGAAATTTCGACGATATTTTTATGATATTATTGAATCTGTGCTATGATCCGGCTAGTTTAGATTGTGGTTATTCACTGGGCGTCAAGCTCACCTCCAAAAATATATTCTCAGTGTTTTACAGGTCGAAAAGGCGGTGGAACGTGACATTTTATGGTATTTTTAGACATTCAATTAAGATTGTAATTTTTGAAATATTATTTATATTTAAGGAAATTCATGTGTATTTATCTTATAAAAATTTCGAATCTTACTGCTGCAGGGCGGGGAGGACACTGAGTCATTACCAGACATGGACAGCGACCACGAGGTCTTGGAATTATAGCTAATTTCATAGGTGTGCAATGCGGATGAGATAGAATCTGTGCTCTTGATTATTCTGTAACATAAAGTGACATGAACTCCTATTAAGTCCTTGTGGCTTTTCTCAGTTAGTAAATCAAATTTCTTGCAAGACAAACAAGTGAACTTTTTAAAATATATGCCGGTCTGAACCAAAAGCATTCTTTACAAGTGGTTTGGCGCTTGTTTCCCTTAACGAGTCTTATAAATGGAGAAAATTTACATTGGGAGAATTTTACCCTTTAATGGACTGGCCCAGCTTGACTGAATTAGTCGGGGCCTAATTGGATTTTTGGATACTAGGGTTCACACTGAAAAAATGATAATGTACATATCAAATTATGTCAAACGATGCATCCCTTTTGGATCCGTCAACGGCCTGTTTGCACCTTGTCAAGCGAATAGGCATGCATAGTATCCATTTTTTCGGTTACTCAGTAAGTCACCACCAGAACCACAATCTCAACTCTCAAGGCTTTGCTCATTAGGACTAGTGCAAAAATAAAAATAATAATAAAGGAGCAGATGTAGTCTCACTGATGAGAACTGAAGGTTACGAGGCGAGCACTTTCTCTGCATTGCATCTATTTTTGGCTACTTGGTCCTACATCAATCTTGCATATCGATTTTCGACTGGAAAGTGGTAAATTCTGTTTCAACATTTGAAATTCCAATTCTGATGATCTTATCTTTTATGTTAGAACTTCTGGCTGTCCCGTTCCCTGTCCCCCATTTCTAGTTTGCCCTTTCCAAATTTTCTACTCGATAGGTCACCAATGTAGATTGATATTTGTGACGACTCTATAGTAGGCTTTAACCTGTTTATTTATTCTACCTTTGGGATTTTTAGTTCGATTACATAAATTATTACATATTGAAGCTGATTTTTCGTCTTTCAGTTGGGGTTCTAAATGTAGGTTCTGTGTGGATATGCTTAGTGAGGCAATTTTAAACCTGTTGAAGCCCCACTTCATTAGAGCAAGCCCCAAAGATATCATAGAGATCTCCGAAAGGTTCCAACAACGCCATTGCATTTTCAATGACCGAGACTTATTCCCAAGTAATTTCATCAGTAGATATTCAATACTGCATCCTCCACGTATCAAGAAGTCCTTTTGGTGTGATGATTGGCACTGTATAGGAAAAAAAGTTTCAGGATTTGGATGAGGGCAGGGGGCAGTCCAATCTTACGCAAGTGCTTCTCCTACTGAATCTTATGATATATGTTTAATTAACTAAATGCAGTGCTCAAATTAAATTTTCAGCACTTAATGTAATCCAGTTTTTTTGATAATGCCGAAGAAAAAGAGAGAGAAAGAGAGAGGGAGAGATTTAACTTAATGTGTCGATAAAAAATGTTCCTAACGGTTAAGTAACCCCAAAGCTACTTAATCATTCAGTAATTTTTCAGCTTACTCGCTTAGCTACACATATATTTTCCTATATTTGCAGCATGCCCCTGAATTCTTTAAAATTACAACATATTTCCATTTGCTTAGGAACCAGAGAGGGGGAGGGGAAAGGGCAACCGAACGACAAGGGGCAGTGCGGCTCTGATCCCGGCTACCACCATCATCGTCGAGGTCGCCAGGTCACCAACGACCTCATCTAGGTGGTGATGGAGGGATCAGGACCTCCACCGCTTGTCTCAAGGTTCTCAGATCTGCTCCTTCTTTTTATAAATTATTTTAATTTTTTTTAAATTTAAAAAGATAATATTAAAAGGACGGGCAAAAGTGTGAAAAGGAAAAATTCTGTGGCATTACATAATTGTAGCATAAAACGATTTTAGAGTTTTAGCAATTAATACTTTTTCTCGTACCAAACAAAATCTCCTTATTTTATTAAATATTTATCTCCTTAAGCACTTAAAAAGTCAGTATTTAATTTGCAGCATTTCAAAATAAGTTGAAATAAACACACCATTGACACTTAATTAAGTACTTAAAAATTAAAGACTTAATATACCATAGATTTATTTCCGTCAACAAAAGTTTGTGGCTCCTATTTCCCGGGAGATATGTGCCTAAGTTTGGTTCAAACGTTGTATTATTCCCAAGTAATGCAAGGGAAAAATTTCCAACTATTAGGACCAGCGCTAACTAGTTCAGTTAGTCTTACTGTTAGTCGGGCCAATCGGTGAAAATGTGGTCTTCGTTTTGCTTCCTCAAGTATGTTCCTTCAGGGACTAGTTGGAAAAATTTCCAACTATTAAGACCTCTATGTATTATTCGGACAAGGTTTTATTATTGAGTTTGGTGAGACCTATACGAAGTATGATCTTTCCTTCTCATTGAACGTGATATTTTTCTTTTGATTCATTTATAATTTTAATGTGTATAATATTGTTAATTTTGAGACGCTAGAATGATTTATCACATGATAAAGGAATTAGGCCTTGAGAAAGACACATGGATAATTGGAGAAAGAATGCCAAGACTGTGGGATGCCGTAAACACAAAGATTAATGAAGTCATTAGTCTCGATATGATTTTCTTGGATGAAGAGGTATGTTTTGGTATTTTTGAGTAATTATAATATTCATTTAATTATTGTTGTATCTAATGAAATGAAGGTTCTTTAATGCATGCAAGCGTAAGAAAATATCAGATAGATTTGTTGAAATTGTTACTTCGTGAAGAAGGCTTATACACCATCAAGAACTTCAAGAATTTCAAGATCATCCTATTTGAAATTCAAAAACATAATATATATCTCGTCTAATAAATGTACTTCATGTCATTATGCATAATAAAAAAAATATATACACATGTATATACACGGCAAAGTGAATATATAAGTTTATACCAGAGAAGATAATATTTTAGTAATTTAATTATGTGGTATACATATTTATATTTAGAGGAAAAAGCAGTTTGCCTTCCATGCTTTGAGGATGGTAAATGTTTGTCCTCTGACCTTTCAAAAGTTACACTTTACCCTCCAACCTCTATAAGAAATAGACGCTTTGTCTCCTTGGTTAATATTCCAGCAAAATCATTTATAATAATAATACTTTATATATTATAACTTTTGATATTACTTTTTACATGATGGTAAAACTAAATTTTATCATTGGTATAATTAAACTTCTTATTCAAGATAACAACATCTTCTTTCTGTGAATGATATCGCTCACTATATTAAATTGAGAAAATATAGTACAATTATTATATATTGATTATTTTTTCTATTTTGTATAAAAGAATTACTTTTTTTAATAATTGTTGTATTATTATTTATATAAAAAAAAAACTTTTCGTGCAACGCACGAGTTTTACTACTGTACAAGACATCGAATTGGCCGACTATGGATTTAATTGTTTCAATCCTATCAAGCATTGTAAAAGAAATGCTAAAACTGCCTTTTCCCACCTAGTAAGGAACAGGAAGAAACCGAAACATTGAATTTGCCTTTTTAAAGGAACAAATAAGGTGGTTTTCGTTAGTGATGGACATTTTGTACTCATAGTTCGCTCTGACTAGTTTATATCTTTTCCCAGGTTATGGGCCACGATCAGAAGAGAACCTCAGCAGTGAAAGTTGTCAAACAGCCGATCAAGGAAGACGGATGGAAAGGCCTTTATAGACTTTTCAGCATGTCTGCATGGGGAACCTCGATGATACTCACATACGAGTACTTGAGTATGGACTTTTCTATCATCTTAACTTTTTATAATTTCTTACCATCAACCACCTTAAAGCTAATCTAGTAACTTATCTCCCTCTACCGTTTCTTCTTCCGAGCGTTTGTGTGCAAAAGACTTGTAAGATCCACACAGCATGGAATAGCTTGTACCCTTATAGACGTTCTGTTAGTCAATTTAGTAGACTATTCCCCTGTATTTTTATGAGGGGGTTGAGAAATTCTTTGAACCTTTTAGTCCATGATTCTTTTCATCGAGCCAATAGTCTAGCCAAAATTTTCCCGTATTGCTCTGTTTCCTTATTCTTGCATACAATCAGTAGTAAGTTGTATCAATTGTATCAAATTCTTTTTGTCTAATCCGGAAAGCGAAGTTTGCACACTTTGATATCATTCCTCCAGATTTTTTATTACTGCTTTTATCGTTTGATGGGGATGTTCTGATTTTGTTCATGAGCAAGGAATCATCTTCTGTTATGTCATTGTCTGGTGTCTTCTACTTGTTGGCTATACTTACAGCAATTGTGCATGTAGGAATAATTTTCTCCATAAAGTGCCAAAATGGAAATTGTAATTTTGCAACATGCAAGGATCCCAACTTAAATTTCAAAGATTCAGATTATCTATATATATAAGTAAGGTATGAGGTGGGTCCTGCCAGATAGTCTTAGAACGTTATGTTTTTAAATGAAAATTTCTTAATTTTTGAGCTTTTAAAATTTTTATTTAATTATTTTATATTATAAAATTATCGACAAAATCTTTCAAAATTAAGAAATCTTTGGAAATTAATAAAATCTTCCGAAATTAAACAAAATCTTCCGAAATTAATTATTTTTTGTTATAAAATTATCAACAAAATATTTCAAAATTATTTACCCAAAAATCTTTTGAAAGTTAGAATCTTACGAAATTTTTAAAAAATCAAATTACATCTTTTATAAATTCTTTGTTGTACATTATAAATAGCAAAATTGTTTTCAAGATCGCCGGTGACCTTCAGGCGATCTAAGCGTGTGAACACTTCTCTCGGGAGAAACTACCCAGACATGACGTTGAGGACCAAGAAACCGACTTTAGGAAGTCGAGTTCCTGCTCCGAAGGAGCAAAGCTGAGAAGGTATCTTGCTAAATTAGTTTCTTTTTGTTCCCTTATATATATTAGATAATTATGAGTATCGATTCAGATTATCTATATATATAAGTAAGGTATGAGGCGGGTTCCGCCAGATAGTCTTAGAACGTTATGTTTTTAAATTAAAATTTCTTAATTTTTGAGCTTTTAAAATTTTTATTTAATTATTTTATATTATAAAATTATCGAAAAAATCTTTCACAATTAAGAAATCTTTGGAAATTAATAAAATCTTCCGAAATTAAACAAAATCTTCCGAAATTTAATTATTTTTTGTTATAAAATTATCAACAAAATATTTCAAAATTATTTACCCAAAAATCTTTTGAAAATTAGAATCTTACGAAATTTTTAAAAAATCAAATTGCATCTTTTATAAATTCTTTGTTGTACATTATAAATAGCAAAATTGTTTTCAAAATCGCCGGTGATCTTCAGGCGGTCTAAGCGTGTGAACGCTTCTCTCGGGAGAAACTACCCAGACATGACGTTGAGGACCAAGAAACCGACTTCAGGAAGTCGAGTTCCTACTCCGAAGGAGCAAAGCTGAGAAGGTATCTTGCTAAATTAGTTTCTTTTTGTTCCCTTATATATATTAGATAATTATGAGTATGGTTTCAATTCCTCCATGTCCTCTATTGTCACCTTGATACATGATGGAGAGTAGGAGGAGAAAGGGGGAGTTGCTGATTCAGCGGCAGAAAAGAATTGCCGAGAGAAGTGCGAATGATGTACCAATGGCCGTAGCACCGAAGAAGAGCTCAAGTGAAAACAAATAGGCGAAGCCTTCCACACAGCACATGAGGCCTACAAAACTGTCACCAAGTATATTTTTATATATTTTTAATAAAAACGATTTTTTTTTGTAATTTTTTTTTGTAATTTTTTGATAAAATATGATCTCTTGATTTTTAAAAATTAAATAACTATTTTGATTTTTTTAATTTTAAAAGATATTTTATATATGATCCGTAATCAAACAAGATATTTATCAAATTTTTACTTTTAATTGAATATTATTTGTTACATAATAATAAATAAATCACAAACTTTTCAATTTTTAAAATTGAATGCACAATTATTTATAAGATATCGATATATTTATTTTAGGGTGTTTTACATTAATATATTTTGTACTACTTGTCTTAATTCAATCATCATGTTATTATAGTCAAGATAATAACGAATCCAACTTTTACAAAGCTATAACTACTTCAATATGTGGCTTCCTATTGATTTATGATTCCATGTGTGAGAAAATATAACTATTCACTAAACGAACGAAGTTTTCTTTTTAATTTTAGTCATAATTTTTTTTTAGATTGGTTGAATTATCTCGTGTAACGCACGGGCTCCACGACTAGTATGTATGAAAGTAAGGAAGAAGTGAGCCTGGACAAATAGCCTCAGAACGCTCAATTTTTTAATGTAATTTTCTCGGATTTTTAAGTTTTTGAAATTGTTAAATCATTAATAAATTAATAAATTTAAAATATCTTTAGTTATGATATCTTCTAAGATATCTTTATCTTTTTCGGTTATAAGATTAATATATTTTAGATATTACAGATAGATAGATAGATATATAAATATATCAATATATATTATATTATATTATATTATATTATATTATATAACTTTTAAAAATAAATCATATTATATTTTTTTCCTAAATTATGTATAATAATACATAATACATTATAAATAGGAAACACCATTCACATAACAGTGGTCTATTCAGCCCTCAAAAAATATATGTCGACATTAGACGTTCGCTCTCAAAAAGTACGCCTACTATTATACTCAATGTGAATTGTTCAATTATTATTATTGTTGTTGTTCGTATTGGTTGTTGTTACACTTATATACTTTATTAAATATATATATATAAAGTCATATATATATACACTACATACGTCTCTATATGTGTATATGTAGCCATATATATATATATACACGTTTCTATATACGTATATAATATATATACTATAAACGTTTCTACAACGGATCAGTAGTGAGCCAATCATATGACGTAAGAACCACTCGGTTTCTTAATGGAAATTTATCGAATTTTTTTAATTATTTTTATTTTTATATTAATTTTTTAATAAAAAAGGTTTGCTTTAATCTTTAAAAGATATGGTATGATAAAATTCAATTTTCTCCTTTTGTGAGTTTTTAAATTTTTATAATAATATTTACAAAAATTATTTAAAAATCAACTATATTTTTTGACAATATTTTTTATAGTCGCGCTACTATTTCTAATCTAGGCTAATTTTTTAATTTTTTTATAATTTGAATGAATATTTTTAGTTGAAATTGATATAATATAAAATTTTTGAAACTTTTAGAAGATTTTATTGTCTACATAATATTTGATAATCCTAAATTATCTTTTTAAGTAAAATTGATATCTAATCAAAAGCCATCAATATTAAAATAGGCATATATTTATATATCAATAACTATATTTTTTACTTACTTTATTGTTAAAATTTAGTTAACAACAATAATGTATATATTTAATATAATATATTTTATTGATTGTAAGTTACGATATGTATACATAACGATATATTTTGATCTATTTTATTGTTCGTTTGGACTGGCCATGTATTGTTCGAGGGCAAATTCTCTCCATCCAGGGAAGAATGATGCGACAGAAGACCTGAAAAATCGGTATCTGGAGAAAATTAGGTTCCGACGACCCTATTTTGAAGGAAATGGCCTCCGGAGCAAAACTCACCGCTTCGTCGTGATTTTTTTATATTTAAGGCAAATTTCATCGTTTAGGGCCTCAAACATGCAATTTATGTTAATTAGGGTGTTTTTTCAATTTTAGAAGAGTTTAGTTCTTTTATGCAATTTAAGTTTTCTTAAACCCTATTTAAGTTTTGTGTAAGCCCAGGGCTGAAGGAGTCGTCTTTTGGATTATCAATAAAATTCAAAACTTTCGCGCTTTGTCCAATCTCGGATTGATTTGAGTTTGATGCTTATTTCCTGGTATTCGTAGAATCAACAGGTATAGAAGGTCGTAGTTTCCGGTATTCGTGCGCAAATCAACGGGGTTTGTGACGGTTACTCGCGTTGTACGCTGCGTCAGTTGTTATGTTCTCCATTTTTTAAGCATTTTTTAGAAAACGAATTTCTTTTTTTAATTTTAAAAAATATATAGATATAGAGTTATATGATCTACACTAAATATTATAGATATTCTATATAACATGTTATGGATATAATGTACTATATATCTTCTATGGTTCCATTAACCAATGAGACATATACACTATTACGTATATTAAAATATAAATAAATCAATTTTGTGTTTTAAAAGATCTGTTATCATATTTGCTTTAGAAAATAAATGAGATCAAATTTTTCTATAGATATGATGATTTGGTATCGTATCTATAAAAATATAAAATGTTCTTTTTCGAGTCATGCATATATATCTAATATTAGTTTTAATGATGGTAAATTACGATTTATAATATTTCAAAACATGCATATAATATGTAATAAAATTGAAAAAAAACATAAAAATTGAATAAGTACGATCCCGTGCAACGCACGGACTCTACGACTAGTTGACATAGACGAGAATATACAAAACTGCAATTCGATACATATGATCTCATACATCTTGCGCACATTCAAAATAGACTTACACTAATCCAAGATTCGAAAACCTAAGGAAAATAATTACCGGAGCAAACTCGGGTCTTGCAATTGGGAGTAACTCCAACTAATAATAGAGGCTCGAAGTGAACCTTTAGCATCATATCAGAATCGCCTTGTTAAGAAAGCTCACTATTATCCTCTAACGCCCTTGCGGATTCATAATCTCAGAGACCACAGCTCCGGTTAAGTTCTGGGAATCGTTGCTCATTGAACTGCTAGTAGTGGTAGTCATCATGCTGCTCTTCTCGCCGCCACTGCTAATGAACTTGCCAAAATCACTTCCACTGTCCGACGGTGTCCAGATAAGGGGGATCTCATCCTCCTTGATGGCACCGCCCATTATGATTTTTCGTTTCCGTCCTAATGAAACATAGAATTCCATAATTAGGAGGAAAACCATGAGTGGTCTTAATGACTTGCAAAAGGAGCCCAAGTTAATGGCAAGTTAAAGGACCAACCAACATTTATCCAAGGAAGAGGAAAAATAAAATGTGTAACACTTTATTTTTACATAGAAGAGCAACATCAGAAACGTTAAGAACGGACCTCATCTTTCTCGAATATCTTATTTACAAATAAATAAATAATAGCCGGGCTAACGTGGCAAACTTCTTGCTGACATGACACTAAAAAAGTTCAAAAAAGAATATACAAAGCACAAAAATGAAAAGAAGAACAAAAATTCAGAAAAATTACTGAAAAATCATAAAATATAGAAAAATAAGAAAATAAATAAAATAAAATAAAATAAAATAAAGTAAAACATAATTGCAGAAAAAATAAACGGGATAAAATTTTTAAGAGTTTATATTTTTAGTTGCAAAAATATTAGATCATAAATTTATCTTTAGCTTTTAACTTTAGATAAGTACTAGAGTATAATTTCGTGCGATGCGACGGAATCTTTTTATTAATTAGTTTACTTTATCGTGATAGCTTGCGTAATAATCAATATATATATATATAGTATAATTGAAGCTAATGATAAAATTATTTATGCATAACACTTATGAACTCTCGATTGATACTAATAATTTAAAATTTTTCAAACGAATGCAGTATTTAATATTTCATATGGTATAAATTATGAAAGCAAATATTTTTTCGCATTAGTCTTAAATTGAATTCTCAATGTTTCTAATTAGAACTATGATCACAATATAATAGGCCTTGAGTTCTACTAATTTTAAATATACACACTTTACTTCTTGTAGAGGTTTGATATTCATTAAAAGTATTATGTAATCAATGTAACTTTGCATTTCACAAAAAAATAAGGATATTTCTCGGGCTACGGTCTTATTATGGAAAAAAATTAAAGATAAGGATATTTCCAAAATTCAACATTAAATGAAAAGAGACTACCAAAATTTGTGATAAATTGAAATATAGTTTTCACTAATTGGTTGGTTTTAGGTGATTTGATGTTTGTTCTCCTAAAGCAAGGTTTCCGATGGGAGTCTTTTGATTGGAGAAAATCTACTATGACAGAGTTTTATCCCTTAAATGGACTGACCTTTCTTGAACCTAGAATTGGACTTATTGAACTTCCGAGTCGGTGTCTTGTGCCGCTACACTAAGACACATTCCTCTCCATCACATTAGTTTGGCATAAAAAGAAAAACCTTTTTCCAGCACTGCCCTTTTATTTTTTGGTAAAAAATAATAAAATATTTAAAAAAAGAAAGAAAGAAAAATAATGAGAGTGCCACATGGCATAATGTGTGAGAGATTTAGTTTATTTGTTTAAGGATTTTATTGTAAAATGCAGTTATCTACATTATGGTTTTTGGATTTTTGTATATTCCCAAGATGAGGAGGAAGAGTTTAGCCGATCAATCCCTATTGAAAGAGTCCGCTCTTCTTTGCCTTAATGATTAGAATTATAATAAATAAATCTGAAATATTTTGAATTTTGAATTATATATGTATACAGTTCTATAATCATGAATTTTAAAATTTTTATTTAATGAAATAGAATTTGGTTATATGTTAAAATATTTTTTAGGTATTTATTTAAAACATTTTCAATTTTAAATTCTTTTTGAGCTTTTAAATTAATGTATTATGTAGTCTGAAACATTCATTGAATAACGATCCCTTGGATTGACAGGTATACCGCATAAATATTGATCGAACGGCTTAAACCAACTCATATTGGTTCGATGTCCATGTTTTTACTGTCCAAATATCTGCAGCACTTAACCCCCCACTTGATATCTCAATAACTGCATCCTTTCTATTTATATCCTCTGGCTGTCTCTCTCTCTTCCTCTGCTTCTGGACTGCTCCAATAATGAAGAAGAGATATTTCCTCCGGACCACTCACCCGCCACCCTCGCCCCTCCTCGCCGCCATCCTCCTCCTCCAGCTCTGCCGGTGCTCCTCTGCCGGCAAAATTTTTATCAACTGCGGATCCACCACTGACGACTCTGACAAATAAGGCCGCCTCTGGATGGGCGACGATGACCAGAAGTACGCCCCGCTCGACCACCAAACGGCCCTTATCTCCAAGGCCAAGGTCCAGCCCAGTGCCATCTCCACAGTTCCCTACATCACCGCCCGCCTCTCCCGCTCCGAGTTCTCCTACTCCTTCCCCGTCACTGCAGGGCCGAAGTTCCTGCGCCTCCATTTCTTCCCTTCCAGCTATGAGGTCCAGAACTTCGAGGTCCAGAACTCCCACTCCGATGCCCTCTTTTCCGTGAGCTCCGGCCCTTACACCCTCCTCCGGAACTTTAGTACCTCACTTGTGGCCGATTACCTTGGCAGTCATCAGTTCTCCTGGCAGTCATCAGTTCTCCAAGGAGTTCTGCGTGGTGGTCGAGGACAACCAGAGGCTGAACTTGACCTTCACTCCGATAACTGACAGGCCAGCTGCATATGCTCTCATCAATGGGATTGAGATCATCTCCATGCCACCTGATCTTTACTACGACAACAGCACCATTGACGGTTCCCGCGAGGTTGAATTTCTCGGCAATTACGGCAACTCGTTGCCGTTGAGAGACACAAATGTTCTGGAAACAGTACGTTAAGAACTAACTATATCTCATTAGGGACGGCAAAAGTTGCAATTTCCACGAGGTTTTCCATCTTAGAGTTGTGGAATCGGCTACAGATTTACTTGTATGCAACAGATAGATAATTGAGTCGGCATGGTTTTGCATCAAATGGTTAGAAAAACAGAGGTTTTCCTCGAAGCAATTATTTTCACACTTGTCAGTAATAACTCAATTTTTACTTCAGAATACGGGGAAAAGCTCCACGGAATGAATGTAAGCATTGGGATTTCGGTCGATATTAAACTTAGTACTCTCCATGAATACACGAGTAACATCAAACCTCAATAACCTCATCTTGTTAGATGTCTGGTCTCGTTTCTCGTTTAATAAAATCAATAGAAAAAAAGGGCGACTCAATCATCTTAAATACTGTCATGCACAACTGCGGAAACTGGGGGCTTTGAATAAGTACTAGAAGTGCAGGCTTCCAAGAATTAGACATGAATAACGATCCGACTTTTTTTTCCCCCCTTCCTTGGATTAACAGGTATACCGCATAAATGTTGGAGGGACTACGATTGACCCCAAAGCTGACACCGGTATGTTTCGGTCTTGGACACCGGACGATGATTACTTGACTAAGGACCTTAGCAGTGTCTTGCCAGTGAACTGGTCCATCCCCCTCGTCTTTTATCACATTCCTGAATATGCATCGCCACCACATACTATTGAACATGGTCTTTCCTGGTCGATCCCAACTTCCTCTACCTCGTCAGGTTACATTTCTGTGAGTTTCAGAGAGAGATAAGCGAAATTGGTGATCGTACCTTCGAGATCTACATAGCTTACCTGGTAGTTGATTCGAGGGCGGATGTTATCAAGCGGACTGGAAGAAGAGGAATTCCTATTTACAAAGATTATGCCGTGGATATGGTTGCTCCTACGAGCAAGAAGACTAACCTCACCGTCTCACTCCACACAGGCCCAGAGCAGTATTCGGTTTATGCTGATGCGCTTTTCAATGGCGTAGAGGTTTTCAAAATCAGCGGCGACAACCGCCACCTGGCCGGAGCTAACCCGGACCAAATATGGGTTCAGGATCCACTTCAGCAACCACCAGAGTCATCCGGTGGCATCAAGGTGATAGCTGCTATTGCAGGTGGGAATGTTTCTGGCGCTCTGGTGCTCGGTCTTCTGTGCTTCTTGACTTTCTGGAGTCGGAGTAGCAGCAAGGAATCGACCTATACTGACAAGACCATGCTCTGGCGGCTGCTCTGGCACACTACGACCAAGTTGACCAAGACCCATGACTCATCAATGCCGGGGGATTTGTGTCGCCGCTTCCCGCTGGCAGAGATAAAGGCAGCCACAAATGGCTTCCATGAGATCTTCATCGTTGGGGCGGGAGGCTTCGGGAATGTGTACAAGGGATATATGAATGGCGGATCCACTACAGTGGCAATCAAGCAGCTGAATGCCGGATCCCAGCAGGGTGTCCGTGAGTTCATGACGGAGATCGCGATGCTGTCTCAGCTCCGCCACGTCCACCTGGTTTCCCTGATCGGGTACTGCAATGACGGAGGGGAGATGATACTCATGTACGACTACATGTCCCATGGGACCCTCCGGGACCATCTGTACAACACAGAAAATCCTCCCCTCTCATGGAAGCAACGGCTAGAGATCTGCCTCGGAGCAGTACAGGGGTTGCAGTATCTCCACAAGGGTACGAAACACATGATCATCCACCGCGACATTAAGACGACCAACATCTTGCTCGATGAGAAATGGGTGGCTAAGGTTTCCGACTTTGGTCTCTCTAAAATGAGGACCTCCGACACGTCCCACATCTGCACCATTGTGAAGAGCACTTTCGGGTATCTGGACCCCGAGTACTTCAGATTCCACTGGCTGACCGAGAAGTCGGATGTGTACTCGTTTGGGGTTGTGCTGTTCGAGGCGCTATGTGCTCGGCCACCTGTGAACAAAATCTTGAGACTGAAGAGATTGGCCTTGCGGGTTGGGCCCAGAGCTGCTACCAGAACGGGAGCCTTGACCAAATCATTGATCCCAATCTGAAAGCTGAGACCACACCAGATTGTTTAGAGAAGTTTGCTGAGACAGCGATGAGCTGCTTACGAGATGAAGGGATGAAACGACCATTGATGAATGATATCATGCGGAGCCTTGAGCTCGCACTGCAGCTGCAGGAGGGTGCAGTACAGCAGGAGACAATAGCACTAGAGCCAACATCTGCAATGGATGGAAGGCTGCAGGGCGCAGAGGACACTGAGTCATTACCAGACATGGAAAGCGACGAGGAGGTCTTGGAATTATATGTAATTTGATAGGTGCGCAATGCGGAAGAGATCGAATTTGTGCTCTTGATTATTCTGTAACATAAAGTGAAATGAACTCCCAGTTAAGTCCTTGTGGCTTTTCTCAGTTAGTAAATCAAATTTCTTGCAAGACAAAAAAGTGAACTTTTCGAAATACATGCCGGTAACAATGGCATTTACACTCATCGGCCCTCTGGTCTGAACCAAAAGCATTCTTTACCGGGAAAGGAAAAATCGCCTGCAATATCAAACATCAAAGATACCATACATATCAACCAACGTGGGTTGGTTCAAGCGGTTCGGCGCTTGTTTCCCTTAACGAGTCTTACAAATGGACAAAATCCAGGTTGAAAGACTTTTTACCCTTTAATGGACCGACCCAACTTGACTAAATTAGTCGGGACCTAATTAGGCTTTTGGATACTAAGGTTCCACTAAAAAAATGATAATGTACATATCAAATTATGTCAAACCATGCATCCCTTTTGGACCCATCAACAGCCGGTTTGCACCTTGTCAAGCAAATAGGCTTGCATAGTATCCATATTTTGGGTTACAAGGAGGTTCGCAAAAAGATTTTTCAGCAAAATGAGAAATACAAGGATCAAGCCGACAAGTCTAGAAGATCCATAAGCTTCAAAAAAGGAGATTTGGCGTGGATTCATCTTCGCAAGGAACGATTTGCCCCAGGTTGTTTTGGGAAGCTCAAGCCAAGGGCTGATGCACCTTTTCGAATTTCGAAGAGAATTGGTGAAATGTATACAAGGTGAATTTACCAGAAGATTATGGAGTTTGAAACACCTTCAACGTTTCCGACTTGTCACCTTACATCGGAGAAGACGAAGAGTTCGAGTTGAGGACAAGTCTCTTCCAACCGGGGGAGAATGATGGAGAAATCGAGAAGACCATATGATAGTTTTAGAATATAATTAAATGTTGTTGGACTGAAACCATAGAGTCATTTCGTACTTAGTTTTCTGAGTCGTTCCTGCACTAAATGGGGTCAAATAAGATGTCATTGGAAAGCCCTAGAAGTCTAGTTTCCAATGCATCAAACTGTTCATAATTTGGAGTTGTCTAGGAAAAGTTATCGTCATTGTCGTGAGTTGTGTCCAGAAAATCTGAGAAGATAGAAATAGAGTTAATAGGGTGTTTAGGGAAGCTAAAAAGTCCTTGTGTCCTTATTCTATAAATAGGATGATCGTGTAAGGATATGGGCAAGTCATCTTTGAAGTAATCAAGTTATATTCTAGGGTAACTCATTCTTTGAGTTATTCTTCTCTGACTTCAAATAACTTAGATGGATTTCTAAGGTTCTTCGGGTTGTTTGCTCGTTGTTTTGGGGGCTTGGTCCTCTCTTCTCCCCTTACCGCCATCACAGTTATTGAGCTATCAAGTGGTGGTTGAGTGCTTCAGATATTTGGACAGTAAAAACATGGAGATCGAACCAACGTGAGTTTGTTTAAGTGGTTCGGCGTTTATTTTGCTTAAATAAAGTCTCGGGTTCGATTCCTTGTGAATGTTGAAAATTCACACCGGAAGAACTTTATCCTTTAATGGGCTTTCGAATACCATGATTCATACCCTAAAAAACATAGAGATTGAACCAAAAATCTGGAAAAATTGTTAACCGGTAATAAACCACGATGATTGAAGAATTTGCTCCTGTGTTACTGACTTCTGGTGAGTGGCATAACTTAAAAAAAATACATACATATATATATATATATATGTATTCAAATTTGGCTCGTCATAACTAATTATTCATGGGGACAATCTGGATCGACGCTCGACACGAGAAATATACCATAGGTTTCCTATCCGTGAATGCAGGATCACGAAATGAGACCTGTAAAAGTCGTTGCCCCAAGTCGTCGAAGTCCTAGTCCACTGCCAAGTCGTGCTATACAGAAGACATGCTACTTTTCTACATGTTTATGACTAGTCTTCTCTTGTACAAGTCAGTGACTTTGCTCTTTTTCTCGTTGACTAGATAGAAATATTGGAAAAGTAAAAGAAGAAGAAGAAAAATGGTTAAGGAAGAAGGGACATACAAGAGAGGAAGACAAGTCAAGAACCCAAAAAATGGGGAAAGGGAAGACCTAATTGGTTGGTCCTTTAACTTGCCATTAACTTGGGCTCCTTTTGCAAGTCATTAAGACCACTCATGGTTTTCCTCCTAATTATGGAACTCTATGTTTCATTAGGACGGAATCGAAAAATCATTTAACGAGGCGATTCTTCTCTACGATGTCATTTTATCGCTGAACTATCCGTTCTCTTGTACTAGATGGTGAAGAAGTGTTGTGATGAGGCCTCGGGGTCGGAATTAAAACACCCTAAAAAGCAGCTCCCTTCATATCTCCCTCGGACTAGAGAGGGGAGTGGATGAGTGGTGTACTCCCGTTGACGATAAGAGGGGTTTGGAAGTGCCCCTGCAAACAATCCAAGTAACTCTGAAATTTCTATGTTAAAATCGCACATGAAGAGAAGTCCGGGATTAGGTTTCAATCTATTTGTGCAATTAATACCTACCTTCCTGCCCTCAGACGTAACTGTAGATTTCCAGGCAACAACTTGGACAGCTCTTCCCGGTTGGTGGGGCCTCAGGCCAGTCATCCTGTCGAGTTTTTCCAAGTCACATTTTCGAAGAACGTCCATGGTACCAGAACTAGTCTTTTCTTGATGGATAGGCGGAATTCATTCCCGTAACAGCAGGGGTCATTCTCACTGCTACCAATCCAGCAGTGAAGGATCAGCAGCGTCCTTGAGATCAAAAGAAAATCGGAGATTCCTCTCAATAAGGAAAGACATCTGGGAAATGCCTGATAGCTCGGAGAAACTCGGACCAGGTAATGATTTGGTTGTTTGACAAAGAAATTACACTACGGCCGAGTTTGGTCAAATTGTTGCATGTTACTTGAGAAGATTAATCTGAATCACAATTGAATTTGAATTTTTTTTTTCATGGCTTTTTCCAACACATTATGTTCCCATACAACAGGAGCATCGTTGGGTTGGTCTCCCGCTATGCAAACTCCAGTGAAAATGCCTAGAGGAATGTGCTCTCTCTACGTGATTCTTACCTCCGCTTATCTCTTCCAGTTCTTCGTGCCCATATCTGCTTACAAACCCGTCGAGGATATCGCCCTCAACTGCAGTTCCTTCGGCAACTCCACTGCCACCCCTTACCGGCTGTGGATCGGAGACCATAACAACATGAAACACTCCCCCATAGAGCAGCAACCCGGTTCATCGGTAATAAGGACCGTCACCACAGTTAACGAAACCTTTCCCATCCCTTACTCCACTGCACGTCTCTCTCAGTCGGAGTTCACCTACTCATTGTCTATCACCCGGGGGCCCAAACTCATCCGTTTGCAATTCCATGTCTCAGATGATTACCTGAACTTCTCCAGAGCTGATGCTTTGTTCTCGGTCAGATGCAATTATTACACCTTGCTTCGTAACGTCAGTGCCTCTCTTATGGCCATTGGCTCTCCAATCTTTTCCAAAGAATTTTGTGTCTATGTCCAAGATGACAGCCTACTATTGAACATAACTCTCACGCCAAGTACCGAATACAACCCAAATGCTTATGCTCTCATCAGCGGGATCCAAATTGTCTCCATGCCTCTCGATCTGTATTATAGCACTTATGCCAGACGTGAAGTTAAGTTTCTCGGCAACCATAATGGTAATCCTTACATGTTGACGAGTATGGATGCAATGGAAGCAATGCACCGCGTGAACATAGGTGGGGCTATTATCTCGCCAGATTCCGTCACCGACTTGTATCGGAGCTGGAGCACCGATGACTATTACTTGACTGAGGACCTTAGCAGTGTCTTGCCTGTGAACTGGTCCATCCCCCTTGTCTTCAATCAGATTCCTGATTATGCTGCCCCAGCGGATCTTTACAGAACCGCAAGGTCCATGGGAACCAACAGGAGCATTACCACCTCATATAAATTAACCTGGTCTTTCTTGGTCGATTCCAACTTCCTTTACCTCGTCAGGTTACATTTCTGTGAGTTTCAGAGAGAGATAAGTAAAATTGGCGATCGTACCTTCGAGATCTACATAGCTTCCCTGGTAGCTGAACGGGCGGCGGATGTTATTGAGTGGACTGGAGGAAGAGGAATTCCGATTTACAAAGATTATGCCGTGGATATGCATGCTCCTACGAGCAAGAAGATTAACCTCACCGTCTCACTCCACGCAGGCCCAGAGCAGTATTCCGTTTATGCTGATGCGCTTCTCAATGGCGTAGAGGTTTTCAAGATTAGCGATTATGATCGCAATCTGGCTGGGCCTAACCCAGCCCCCATACGGGTTGAGGATCCACTTCAGCCGCCGCAACTTCCGCCATCTTCAGAATCTGGTGGCATCAGCAAGAAGGCGATAGCTGCCATTGCAGGCGGCAGTGTTGCTGGCGCTTTGGCGTTCAGTCTTCTGTGCTTCCTGACTTTCCGAAGAGGGAGCCATAGCAAGGATTCGACCTATACTGACAAGACCACGCTCTGGCAGCTGTTGTGGCACCCTACGACCAAGTTGACCAAGACCCACGACTCATCAATGCCAGGGGATTTGTGTCGCCGCTTCTCGCTGGCAGAGATAAAGGCAGCCACAAATGGCTTCCATGAGATCTTCATCGTCGGGGCGGGAGGCTTCGGGAATGTGTACAAGGGATACATGAATGGCGGATCCACTCCGGTGGCAATCAAGCGGCTGAATCCCGGATCCCAGCAGGGTGCCCGAGAGTTCAAGACGGAGATCGAGATGCTGTCTCAGCTCCGCCATGTCCACCTGGTTTCCCTGATCGGGTACTGCAATGACGGAGGGGAGATGATACTCGTGTACGACTACATGTCCCATGGGACCCTCCGGGACCATCTGTACAACACAGAAAATCCTCCCCTCTCATGGAAGCAACGGCTAGAGATCTGCCTCGGAGCAGCACAGGGGTTGCAGTATCTCCACATGGGTACGAAACACATGATCATCCACCGTGACATTAAGACGACCAACATCTTGCTCGATGAGAACTGGGTGGCTAAGGTTTCCGATTTTGGTCTCTCTAAAATGAGGACCTCCGACACGTCCCATATCAGCACCATGGTGAAGGGCACTTTTGGGTATCTAGACCCCGAGTACTTCAGATTCCACCGGCTGACTGAGAAGTCGGATGTGTACTCGTTTGGGGTCGTGCTTTTCGAGGTGCTATGTGCTCGGCCACCTGTGAACACAAATCTTGAGACTGAAGAGATTGGCCTTGCGGGTTGGGCCCAGAGCTGCTACCAGAACGGGAGCCTTGACCAAATCATTGATCACAATCTGAAAGCTGAGATCACACCAGAATGGTTAGAGAAGTTTGCTGAGACAGCGATGAGATGCCTACGAGATGAAGGGATGAAACGACCATCGATGAATGATATTGTGCGGAGCCTTGAGCTCACACTGCAGCTGCAGGAGGGTGGAGTACAGCAGGAGACAATAGCACTAGAGCCAACATCTGCAATGGATGGAAGGCTGCAGAGCGGGGAGGACATTGAGTCATTACCAGACATGGAAAGCGATGACGAGGTCTTGGAATTATAGCTAATTTGATAGGGGCGCAATGCAGATGAGATTGAGTTTGTGCTCTTGATTATTCTGTAACATAAAGTGACATGAACTCCTAGTTAAGTCCTTGTGGCTTTTCTCAGTTATTAAATAAAATTTCTCGCAAGACAAACAAGCGAACTTTTCGAAATATATGCCGATAACAATGGCATTTACACTCCAGGAAGCCCTCTGGTCTGAGCCAAAAGCATTCTCTACCGGGAAAGGAAAAATCACCTGCAATATCATACATCAAAGGTACCATACATATCAACTAATGTAGATTGGTTCAAGCGGTTTGGCGCTTGTTCCCTTTAATGAATCTTACGAATGAAGAAAATTCATGTTGGGAGAGCTTTACCCTTTAATAGACCGACCTGACTCGACTGGATTAGTCGAGGCCTAATTGGGATTTCGGACACCACAGTTCACCCTGAAAAAATGATAATGTACGTATCAAATTATGTCAAACCATGCATCCCTTTTGGATCAGTCAACGGCCGGTTTGCACCTGGCCAAGCGAATAGGCATGCACAGCATCCATTTTTTCGGTTACTCGGTAATTCACCACCAGAACCACAATCTCAACTCTCGAGGCTTTGCTCATTAGGACTAATACCCAAAAAAAAAAAAGAGCATATGCAGTCTCACTAATGAGAATTGAAAGTTAAGAGGCGAGCGCTTTCTCTACATTACATCTATTTTCGGCTACTTGGTCCTACATCAAGCTTGCATATCAATTTTCGACTGGAAAGTGGTAAATTCTGTTTCAACATTTGAAATTCCATTTCTGATGATCTCATCTTTTATTTTAAAACTTCTGGCTTTCCCGTTCCCTGTCCCCCTTTTCTTGTTTGCCCTTTCCAAATTTTCTACTCGATAAGTCGCCCATGTAGATTGATATTTGTGACAACTCTATAGTAGGCTTTAACCTGTTTATTTATTCTATCTTTGGCATTTTTAGTTCGATTAAATATATTATTACGCATTGAAGCTGATTTTTCGTCTTTCAGTTGGGGTTCTCAATGCAGATACTCAATACTGCATCCTCCACGTATCAAGAAGTCCTTTTGGTTTGATGATTGGCACTGCATAGGAAAACAAGTTTCAGGTCAGAGGGCAGTCCAATCTTACGCAAATGCTTCTCCAACTAAATCTTATGATATATGTTTAATTAACTAAATGAACTGCTAAAATTAAATTTTCAGCACTTAATGGAATTCAGTTCGTTTGATATTGCCAAAGAAAAAGAGAGAAAAAGAAAGAGGGAGAGGGAGAGATTTAACTAAATGTTTCCATCAAAAATGTTCCTAACGATTAAAAGCAACCCCAAAGCTACTTAATCATTCAGTAATTTTTCTGCTTACTCCCTTAGCTACTGTATTTTCCTATATTTGCAGCATGCCCCTAAATTCTTTAAAATTACAAAATATTCCCATTTGCTCAGGAACCAAAGAGGGGGAGGGGAAAGGGCGACCGAACGACAGGGCGTGGTGCCGCTCTGATCTCGGCCACCACCATCATTGTCGAGGTCGCCAGGTCACCAACGACCTCATCTAGGTGGTGATGGAGGGATCGGGACCTCCACTGCCCATCTCAAGGTTCTCGGATCTGCTCCTTCTTTTTCTAAATTATTTTGATTTTTTTAATTTGAAAAGATAATATTAAAAGGACAGCAAAAGTGTAAAAAGGAAAAATTCTGTGGCATTACATAATTGTAGCATAAAATGATTTTAGAGTTTTAGCACTTAATACTTTTTCTCACACCAAACAAAATCTCCTTATTTTATTAAAAATTTATCTCCATAAGAACTTAAAAAGTCAGCACTTAATTTTCAGCACTTCAAAATAAGTCGAAATAAGCACACCATTGGTACTTAATTAAGTATTTAAAAATTAAGCACTTAATTAATTAAAAAGAAAAATGTATAAAAAGATGGGAGGATGATAAGGATGAGAATATATTTGTAAGGGATTAATGATCTCAATAAGTGAGAAATAACTTTTTTTATGAAGTGTTTTTTTCTTTTGATTACTCATGAAGTGATTTTTTTGGTTTAATATGATTGAGTAGTTTAGACCTGCTTCTCTAATCTTTCCTCCTTTCTCCAATTCATTTTTCCTTAGAACTAATTTATGACTAATTTTTTAGCACTTAAAATCAAGAGACGACTAAATTCGTAATTTCCTCCAATCTAACCGAAAACCCTAAGCCCCAAATTCCGTAAATCCTCCAATCGAATCCTAAAATCGTCCAATCGATTACTGTCAAGAGATCAGTATGTTTTTCCGGGAGCAAGTTAGCTGACGGGTCGAAGCCGGTGAGCTTGTTTGGCTTAGTACTGATGGAGGGAGGAGGCTTCGAATGGGAAGGTCAAGGAGGCCCTTCAAAAGGTTGAGGGTGTTGTGAAGGAAGATGCTGAGTATGTGGTTGATTCGGTGAAGGAGCTGGTGAAAGAGTTGATGGATGGAGAATCCGAGCTAGCGACAAAGGAAAGTAAAGATCGGAAGGACGCAAGCTTGAGCAGCAGCTCTGATGAAGAAAAGGAAGAGGCCCCGAGAGAGGATAACACTGAGAATGCTGGCCCTGCTGCAGTTGTAGAGGAGACAGTCGAGGGAAGACTGAGGATTTATGATTTCGCTTGTAAGAAGACTGAGGGAAGGACGAAGCCGACGTCATTTTTCGTTCTTGGGTCTGCAGGTTGCCAAACGACGACGTTTTTGCTTGGGGGTGAGGACGACACGACGTCATTTTTGTTTTTGGGTGTGCAGGAAGCAAAACGACATCATTTCGGTAAGGACATGGCATAAATTTGATGCCGTTTCTACCAACTCAACTTCCACGTCACATTTCCGTTCAACAACTTGACGTCATGACCAAACTGTTAGATGAAATTGAAATTGGGGGATCAAATTCCTATTTTTGAAAATTCAGGAAGTCAAGTGATGACTATTAAATAATTAGAGGACTGAACTATTAGTGGTCTCTAAAATCAAGTTGAAACAAACACTTGGTTAGTCTTTCAGGTGAACATTGTCTACAGTCAGCAGAACTTTGATCTCTACCCATACGTTACTCTATCGAGGTCGAAGAATTGCTGGCATTGCCCGAAAATGAGAGATGACAGGGATATGACATTCTACTCTCCCCCGAGACGGACACTAATATGCTACTCTAGCAAGGTTGTCGGCGGTGCTGTAGGCAGAGTACCGGCAGAGCAGGAGGACGACGACGTTAGCAAGGAGGAAATATCTCTTCGTTGTCGGAGCAGACCAGAGGCAGAGAGAGAGGGAGAGAACCAGAGGATCATATAAATAGAAAAAGGCGTGTAGTTATTGAGCTATCGACTGGTGGTTAAGCTCTGCAGATCCTTGGACTTTGAGTTGGAACGGTAAGGACAGTAAGACCGGGAGATCGAACAAAAGTTCAAGAGAAAATTACTAAGCGGGATTAAATCACGTAGATCGAAGATTTTGTTTCGGATTACTAGCGTTGTTTTTATTGTGGCTGACTGACGATTTAAGCACGCATTTTTAAGCCACATCACTTTTGAACTTTTGGCGAATGGCATAACTAATTAGAAGAACTCAAATGTTGCTCGATTGAGCCTCGACACGAGAAATATACCATAGGTTTCACATAGGGGTGGCAATTCGTGTAGTGTCGTGTTTATACGTGTCGTGTCTAAACGGGTTCGTGTCATCGAAATCATAACCCGTACACGACACGATTATTAAACGGGTTAGGTTTTGGAAAACCATACACGACACGTTTATATCCGTGTCAACCCGTTTAGACACGTTTAAACCCGTTTATCGAAACGTGTCATAATAGGTACACGTATATACGACACGATTATAAACGTTATCAGGACATGTTAAACCAACTTGTTTATCCGATCAACTCAGTTACCCGGATATATTAATACGACATGTTTATCCAATTAACTCGCTTATCCGAACACGTTAACACGACATGTTTACACGTTAACACGACATGTGTTGGATTGGATGAAAGAAAAGAAATGAAATTAGGTTAGGGACTTAGGAAGTTAGGATTACATGAGGATATTTTGGTAAATCCAAATACATAAATGAGTTAATGGGTTACATGATTATAGTAACACGATTAAACATGTTTAAATAAACAGGTTTAATCGTGTATAATCGGGTTATACGTGTTCAACCCGATAAGACACGCTTATTAATCGTGTTTAAACGGGTTTGACCCTTTTAGACCGATTATAAAAAATATCCAACCCAAACCCGTTTAACTCCGTGTCGTATCCGTGTCGTGTTATCGTATCGTGTGAAATATTGCCAGCCCTAGTTTCACATCCTCGACCTGGGATCCCGAAGAGAAACCTGTACAAGTCATTGCCTCAAGTAGTCCAAGTCCAAGTCCACTCCTCTGGTCGTCGAAGTCCAATTCCACTCCTAAGCAGTAGATAAAACATCTTGACTGGTCTTCTTTTGGACACGACCACGACATCGCCCTTTTCTTGTTGGGTTCTAAGTTCTCATCACGCGCATCTTCCTGAAAACAAAACTATTTGAGATTATTATTATTATTATTTTCTTTTTGATGAATATTTGAGATTCAATTGGTTAATCGATCTTCCTCTTCTTTTTCTTTGTTTGTCGTTTATAATGATGATACCCAACTTCATGCCATGTCCCAGTCCAAGCATGTTGTCCTTGTGCGGAAAGTTGTTCTTGTCCGAGCAAACTGGGATAAGGAGAATAATCCTAATGAATTTTCCACATTAATTTGTCAGTATTATGATTCCTGCAAATCTTCATCGATCAAGTTCCCATGAAGGTAGGCTTTGTTGTTGCAATTTTATTCTTGCAACTGAATCGGTAAGCATTCCAGTGCTGTGCTTGGTGCAATGGATAGTAAAGGAGATGGAATGAAATCATTGTACAAAACAATTCCAGACATTTTGCACATGGTGATCACCTTCAACCCTCGGTCGTCCTCTTTTATATGCAGAAATAAGGTCAGTGATGTTGAGTTCCTCGGTAACGATGGTGATCCTACGCGATCATATGACTTTGTATGTAATGGTAAAACTAAATTTTATCACTGGTATAATTAAACTTCTTATACAAGATAACAATATCTTCTTTCTGTGAATGATATTGCTGACTATATTAAATTGAGAAAATATAGTACAATAATTATATTGCTGTATTATTATTTATAAAAAAAAAAAAACTTCCTGTGCAACGCGCGTGTTTTCATTTAGTTAGCAAGATGGTTATCCTCACTGTTGCACTGCACGCAGCCCCAGAGTCGTTTTCAGTTTATGCCAACGCTCTTCTTAATGGCATAGAAGTTTTTAAGATTAGTGGTGGTGATGGCAATCTCAACTTAGCGGGGGACTTGGACCGACGACTCCGGGTAATGACTTGTACAGGTCTCTCTTACATATCTTAGGCCTATTGTAATATTCTCATGCCGGTAATATCAAAACGAGTTATACCATCTTCGTGGTTTAACACTGGTTAATAATTTTTCTGGAATTCTTGGTTTCGATTTCTCCTTACTGTTCCTAGTCCAAATATCTGCAGACCTTTGATAGCTCCAGTAAGCAACCACATGATTGCTATTTATATCATCTGCTATCCTTCTCTCTCTCCAGTCCAGTCTGCTCCGATAATGAAGAAGAGATATTTCCTCCGAGCCAGTCACCCACCACCATCACTCCTCCTCGCCACCATCCTCCTCCTCCTGCTCTGTCGGTGCAGCGCCTACCGCTCCACCAATGAAATCTTCATCAGCTGTGGCTCCGCCGATGACTCCCCTACCCCAGACCGCCTCTGGATTGGTGATGATGACCCGAAGTACTCCCCACTCGACCACCAAAAGTCCCTCACCTTCAAGGCCAACGTCCCGCTTAGCTCCATTTCCCAAGTCCCTTACACTACCGCTCGCCTCTCCCGCTCCGAGTTCTCTTACTCCATCCCTGTAACAGCAGGGCCCAAGTTCATCCGCCTCCACTTCTTTCCCTTCGACTACAACCAGAACTTCCCCCGCTCTGACGCCCTCTTCTCCGTGACTTCCGGCCCTTTCACCCTCCTCTGGAACTTCAGCGCCCCGCTCGTGGCTGATTACCTCCGCAATCCTCTGTTCTCCAAGGAGTTCTGCTTGGTGGTTGAGGACAACCAAAAGCTGAACTTGACCTTCACTCCAAGCACCGAGCAGCCCGATGCATATGCTCTCATCAATGGGATCGAGATCGTCTCCATGCCACCTGATCTTTACTACGGAAATGGCACCGTGGGTGGTCGGCGCGAAGTTGAATTTCTCGGCAATTGGGGCAATCCGTTGACATTGAATTACACAAATGCTCTGGAGACGGTACGTTAAGAACTCATCTTTTATGCAACATATGATTGACCCGGCATGGTTAGAAAAAATAGAGGTTTTCCTCATAACGATTACTTTCACAGTTTTCCGCAATAACTCGATTTTTCCTTCAGAATTGGACGTGAAGTAAGATGCGGAAAACTCGATGGAGTGAACGGAATAGTTGGGCTTTCGATTGATATTAGTTCTCTCCTTGCATAGAAGAGCAACATCAGATACGTTGAGAACGGCCTCATCTTTCTCAAGTATCTTATTTACAAATAAATAATAGCTGGGCTAACGTGGCAAACTTTTTGCTGATATGACACTAAAAAAATTCAAAAAAGAATACACAAAGCACAAAAATTCAGAAAAATTACAGAAAAATCATAAAATATAGAAATAAAATAAAATAAATTAAAATATAATAGCAGAAAACATAAACTGGATAAAATTTTAAAGAGTTTATATTTTTTAATTGCAAAATATTAAATCATGAATTTATCTTTAGCTTTTAACTTTAGATAAGTACTAGAGTATAATTTAATGCAATGCCGTGAACCTGAAAATCTTTTTATTTTTTTTCCTTTATTGTGATAGCTTGCATAATAATCAATATATATATATATATAGTATAATTGAAGCTAATGATAAATTTATTTATGTGTAATAATTATGAACTCTCGATTGATACTAAATAATTTAAATTTTTCAAAAGAATGTACTATTTAATATTTCATATGGAATGAATTATGAAAGCTAATATTTTTTCGCGTTAATCTTAAATTGAATTCTCAATCTTTCTAATTAGAACCATGATCACAATATAATTGGCCTTGACTAATTTAAATATACACACTTTACTTATGTAGGGGTTCGATATTCATTAAAAGCATTATGTAATCAATGTAACTTTGCATTTCACAGAAAAATAATGAAATTTCTCGCGCTACAGTTTTATTATGAAAAAAAGAAGATAAGGATATTTTCAAAATTCAATGTTAAATAAAAAGAGACTACCAAAATTTGTGATAAATTGAAATATAGTTTTTATTAATGGGTTGGTTTTAGGTGATTAAATGCTAAGCAATGTCTTCAATGAGAGTTTTGTGATTGGAGAAAATATACTATGACATAGCTTTATTCTTTGAATGGACCGACTTTTCTTGAACCTAGAATTGGACTTATTGAACTTTCGAGTCGGCGCCTTGTGCCACTACACTAAACTCATTCCTCTCCATTACATTAATTTGGCTTGAAAAGAAAAAAGAAAAACCTTTTTCACGCATTGCCTTTTATTTTTTGGCAAAAAATAAAAAAAATAAAAAGAAAGAAAGAAAAATTATGGGAGCGTCACATAGCACCGTGCGAGAGATTTAGTCTATTTATTTAAGGATTTTCATGTAAAATGCAGTTATCTACATTATATTTTTTGGATTTTTGTATATTCCCAAGACCGGGAGGAAGAGTTTAGCCTATCAATCCTTTGTGAAAGAATCCGCTCTTCTTTGCCTTGATAATTAGAATTATAATAAATAAATCTGAAATATTTAAAATTTTTAAATATATATATATATATATATATTGTTAAACAATCACGAATTTTTAAATTTATTATGTTAAAATATTTTTTAAGTATTTATTTGGAATATTTTCAATTTTTAAATTCTTTTGAGTTCTTGGAGCTTTTAAATTAATGTATTATGTAGTCTGAAACACTCAGTGGGTAACGATCCGAGTTGTTTTTTTGTTTTGTTTTTCCTTCCTTGGATTGACAGGTATACCGCATAAATGTTGGCGGGACTATGATTAACCCCAATGATAACACTGGTATGTTCCGGTCTTGGACGGGTCCGGACGATGACTACTTGACTGAGGACCTTAGCAGTGTCTTGCCAGCCAACTATTCCATCCCCCTTGTCTTTGATCACATTCCTGAATATGCTGCCCCAGAGGATGTTTACAGAACCGCAAGGTCTATGGGAACCAACAGGAGCATCACCACCACATACAATTTAACCTGGTCTTTCCAGGTCGATTCCAACTTCCATTACCTCATCAGGTTACATTTCTGTGAGTTTCAGAGAGAGATAAGCAAATTTGGCGATCGTGTATTCAAGATCTACATAGCTTCCCTGGTAGCTGATTCGAAGGCGGATATTATCAGGTGGACTGGAGGAAGAGGAATTCCTATTTACAAAGATTATGCCGTGTATATGTTTGCTCCTACGAGCAAGAAGATTAACCTCACCGTCTCACTCCACCCAGGCCCAGAGCAGTATTCCGTTTATGCTGATGCGCTTCTCAATGGCGTAGAGGTTTTCAAAATCAGCAGTGACGACGATGGCAATCTGGCTGGGCCTAACCCGGACCCCAAACGGATTCCGGATTCAGTTCAGCCCCATACAGGTTCAGGATCCTCAAAATCCGGTGGCATCAGTAAGAAGGTGATAGCCGCCATCGCAGGCGGGAGCGTTTGTGGTGCTTTGGTGCTCGGTCTTCTGTGCTTCCTTACTTTCCGTGTAGGGAGCAGTAGCAATGTTCCGAGTTATTCTGACAAGGCCTTGCCATGGGGGTCGCAGTTGTACACTACCACCTGCTCATCGACCAAGGTTGTCCACTCATCACTGCCAGAAGATTTATGCCGCCGCTTCTCGCTGGCAGAGATCAAGGCAGCCACAAACGGCTTCGACGAGATCTTCATCATCGGGGTGGGGGGCTTCGGGAACGTGTATAAGGGCTACGTGGATGGCGGATCAACACCAGTGGCAATCAAGCGGCAGAATCATGGTTCCCAACAGGGGGTCCGAGAGTTCACGACCGAGATCGAGATGCTGTCTCAGCTCCGCCACATCCACCTGGTTTCCCTGATCGGATACTGCAACGACGGAGGAGAGATGATACTCGTGTACGACTACATGTCCAGCGGGACCCTCCGGGACCATCTGTACGACACGGAGAACCCTCCCCTCTCTTGGAAGCGACGGCAAGAGATCTGCATCGGAGCAGCATGGGGATTGCAGTATCTCCATATGGGTACGAAAAACATGATCATCCACCGCGACATTAAGACGACCAATATCTTGCTCGATGAGAAATGGGTGGCTAAGGTCTCCGACTTCGGTCTCTCTAAAATGAAGACCTCCGACACGTCCAAGGCCCACATCACCACCGTCGTGAAGGGTACTTTCGGGTATATGGACCCAGAGTACTTCAGATTCCAACAGCTTACCGAGAAGTCAGACGTGTACTCATTTGGCGTTGTGCTACTCGAGGTGCTGTGTGGTCGGCCGCCGGTCAATGCAAGTCTCGAGTTTGAACAGATCAGCCTTGCAGGTTGGGCGCAGAGCTGCTACCAGAAGGGGACCCTCGACCAAATCATTGATCCCACTGTAAAAGCCGAGATCACACCAGCCTGTTTAGGGAAGTTTGCTGAGACTGCGATGAGCTGCCTGCACAAGGAGGGGATGCAACGACCATCAATGAACGATGTTGTCCGGAGCCTCAATCTTGCCCTGCAGCTGCAGGAGGGTGCAGTACGGCAGGAGATAACATCACTAGCGCCAACATCAATGACGGATGGAAGGCTGCAGGACGAGGAGGACACCGAGTCATTAACCGACACAGAAAGCGATGATGAGGTCCTGGAATTATAGCTAACTAGTCGGGGTCACATTGCCGATGAGATCAAGTTCGTGCTCTTCATTATTCTGTAACATAAAGTGACATGAACTAGTGATTGTGATTTTTCTCAGTAATGTATAATTTGAGTTTCTTGCAAGGCAAATAAGCGAAACTTTTGGAAATATAAGCCCGGGCAAACGGTATTTATACACTGGAAGTCCTCCGTGCCGAACTAAAAGCTGTCCAAAAAATGCTCGTGGCGCCGTACATCGAGACTCGGGGGGATAGAAATATGGAGTGGAATTTTGCTCTGGAGAAAGTCCAGCCCTGCCGAATCCCAGAGGAACCAGAGCTTCATAAGGCCGAACCGGGCATGCTTCTTTGACCGGTCAACGGCCGGTTTGCACCAGCTTGTTAGAGGGTTGACCTTGGCAAACGAAACGACGTCGCCTCGTAAATTTCGAGGGAGGCGGAGGGGCATGCATTGTATCCGTTTCGGTTACTCGGTCCTGCCACCAAAAATCTCTCGTCTCTCTTCTCTCTCTCTCTCTCATCGGAATCTCAGAGCAGCATTGGACGCTGAGCTCTCGCAGGTAAAGGGGGTCCCTCTCTACGGATTGGAATTCTCCGTCTTTCGGGTTCTTGGGGTTTCATTCTGTCATTTCTATGGAATGAGAAGTGCTCTCTTTGAATTTGTGTATCGCGAGGATACATACAGAATGTATGTTCCGCTAGGGGAAAAGGCATTCAGCTTACCTTAGCATCAAGTCGGTTCTTTTGCGCTTCTCGGTGCTGAGAGTCCAGCTGGGTGCGTGGCTTCTTGCTTCAAAATCTTCACTTTGCGTTGTTCGTATCTGACTTTTGTCGAACATCTTGCATTCGTGTCGCTTCCTGGCCCCGTTGGAAGGTTCTTCTTTTCGTTTAATTGAGCTGAGTTTCCTCTGGTCTTTATCGTGATTGTCAAGGTGTGGTTTTGAGTAATAAGTAATGACCCAAGAAAGGATTGTAGGTGGATGTTTCGAAGTACTTAACTCGGGAAGCAATGGAACAGTTGTATAGTTGCAGGTATTAACAATGTCTCTCACTGTTTATATAGAGAAAAGTTTTCAAAGTATGATTTTTGGAGGTTTATGGTGCATTAGTGTCAAACCAAAGCACATCTTTGTTCGGAATATGGGAAGCGAATCAAAGAGTGCTGCAAAAATATTGTTTAGTTGACATTTATGCACTAAAGTTAGCTCTTATCTAATTTTGTACTTGTTTGACATATATATTCTATATATTTATGTGTAGATGGAGCTCATTTCCTTTGTTTCTTTACTCTAATTGTTCTTCGGACTTGGAAAAACTTGCTCCATCACATATGCTACTTCTGCGTAAATGTGAATTTGCTGATAATGCAATCTCAGAGTAAGGACGTGCGCAGCTGATGATTTGTTTTCAATCTTGTCCAATAGAGAAAAATAGAATTTGAGTGTGGATGAAGAGGAGTCACATACTCGGTGAATTGTTAAAGCCTCTCGATTTGCTTGCCTCAGGTCAGTCTTGAGTGGCTTCTCAGAAATGTTGTTACTCTGGAGTTTTTTGAGTAAGATGTTGCAGGGTCTTGGTTGTAACACCATAGAGGACTTCTGCAAGGCCACTGCATAAATAAATATATTTTAGCTCTCATCACAATTTGGTTTAGAGTTATGTCTTTGTAATGATGATTGGTTGATGGATGAACGTGCACTATGATTTCAAGAATATGAATTTTCAACTGGGAAGTGGTAGATTCTGTTTGAAATTCTAATTCTGATGATTTATCTTTTATCTTCGAACTTCTGGCTGTCTTGTTCCCATTCCCCCATTTCTTGTTTGTCCTCTCTAGATTTGCTACTCGATATATGGATTGATTTTTGTGACTACTGTGTAGTGGGGCTTTAACCTGTGTATGCCTTTGGGATTTTTAATTCGATTAAATATATTTTTAGATATTGAAGCTGATCCTTCAACTTTTGATTGGGGTTCTCGATTCAGGTTCTGTGTGAATATGCTCAGAGAGGCTTTTAGACCTGTTGAAACCCACTTTATTAGAGCAAGCACCAAGGATAGAGATCTGAAAGGTTCCAACAGCAATATTGCATTTTCTATGACCAAGAATGAGTCCCAAGATAATCTCAATGATGGAGATTCAGTACTGCATCCTCCACATGTCAGATTCCAAAAATTTGGTGTGGGAGTATCCAGAAGTCCTTTCAGTGTGAGATTGGTACTTCACAGGAAATCAAGTTTCAGGAATAGGACTAAGAAGAGACCTGATGCAGTACTTGGAGGTGGTTCATCCCATGAATTGCTTGAGGGGGGAAGGCAGTCAAATCTTACGCAAATGGATCTCCTATTAAATCTTAGTCTTTCAGGTGAACATTGTCTGTTAAGAAATGATCATGAGTTATATCAAGAACATCTCAAGCCAGGATATAGGCTCTACGATCAGCAGAACTTTGATCTACCCATATGTTACTCTAGCAAGGTAGAAGAAATGATGGCATTGCCAGAAAGTATGAGACAAGCTTGTGACTTATTTTATTCTCCCCCCAGAAGGACAATGATAGGTCGCAGGAAAAAACTTCTCATTCTTGACATAAATGGGCTTCTTGCTGATATAGTTTCTCCACCTCCAAAGGAGTGCAAGGCAGATATCAAAATTGCTAGGCGGGCAGGTGGGAAATCATATTAAATTTCGTTCTAGGGTAGGATTTTATCTGCCTCTGGTACCAAATGACTCAATACTTGACCATATGGCTTCTTTCAGTTTTCAAGAGACCATTCTGCACAGACTTCATGAAATTTTGTTTTGAGAGATTTGATGTGGGCATTTGGTCATCAAGGACCAGGTAATGATTGAAGTTTTCGAGTGGTTTCAGCATGCAGTTCTCCAGTGATTGTTCTTAAGTTGTTGCCTTTATATCCTCAGGAAGAACGTTGAGAAAGTGGTCGATTATCTCATGGGGGATATGAAGCGTAACCTACTCTTTTGTTGGGTAGGCAATCATCTTAAGTTTTACGTGTATTGTGTGTATATTTCTTTACTTGTGTATTTTGCTTCAATAATATTTCATCCACATATTCTTTCTCATGTTTAGTGCATGCCTATGTGAAATACTAAATTCCATATTTCAACATGAGATTTTTTATTCCGTCTAACCTGTGCGTTTTTATCTAAGTCGGAAGGGTATACATGAACGGTCCCATCAAGCTAACTCAAACCTGATCTAATATCTTGTTATTGTATTATTGGGGAATGGTACTGCAGGATCTCTCTCATTGCACCCCCACGAGGTTCAATACACTTGAGAACAGGCACAAGGCTCTGGTTTTTAAAGAAGTGAGAAGAATTTGGGAGAAGTATGATCCTAATCTTCCATGGGAAAGGGGCTACTACAATGAATCTAACACATTATTATTGGATGATTCTCCTTACAAAGCTTTGCTTAACCCTGTAAGTTCATTGGCCTTTTTAAGATTCGTTTCTTCTGATTAATCTTTTACTATCCCCCATAACTTAGTTATTGTTTGCAGCCGCACACTGCCATCTTCCCCCGGTCATTCAGTTTTCAGAATAAGAGCGACACTTCGTTAGGTAATAGAAAGTTTCTTTAGACAACGTTTTCTCTGTCAACTTTTCGGTTCATAAGAGGCTCTTGGCCTGTGTCTTGGTGGATGCGGTGCATCTTAAATACATCTGCACCAGAAATTGGACTGTTCTACAATAATTGACTCATATTGCAATCATAATGGACAATAGAATAGGAAGAAAATAGTGGACTGCTGTTCACAGCAGGCAAATTTATGATATACTACATTAAACAATCATTTAGATTCCTGGATTTAATGTTGCTGTAGTGTTGTTTCCACGCGGAGCTGTGCAATCGTTTCATAAGATTGATACAAGGTTCTGATCATCCAGCTTTTGAATGAGTGGATTAGTCCTTTCAATCACGTGCCTTTCTTTCAACAAATTCAGCATCAGACCTTTACTTGCCATATGTTGCCAGGTCATGGAGGCGATCTTCAAGTTTACCTGGAAGAGTTAGCAGCTGCAACTGATGTACAGAAGTACGTAGCGCAACACCCATTTGGTCAAAGAGCAATCACAGAGGGAAGCTCATCCTGGGGCTTCTACCTGAGGGTCCTCAAATCAGTAACTCGCCGATATAACACTTGCCTGTACCATCAGCCTTGCCTGAGATGTTGAAACTTGATCGGGTCATCGTCAGGCTCAACTAACTGAATCGTGATAGGCATCTTTATGTTTTCTTTTTCTGCCTGATTGCATCAATTCTCTTCAACTCAGAGAATTAAGTCACGGTAAGACGCCGATTGGAGGTCAAATCATTGAAGAAACAGATGTGTTTTCGGGAGTGGCTTCGGGTTATTTCAAGGAGAGAGCAGGTCTTCATTGACCAGGGCGCAACACATTGAAGGGTCAGTAGAAACTATACTTGTCATATACTTCCGAAACAATGAATCTGAACGGTCCCATTTTGTATAGGACATGGAATGGTGATCATACAAAAACATTTTTTTAATCCATACTTTGATAAGTCAGCGTTAATTTTTGAAATCAATTTTAACCTTACCGGGACATCATTAGGTCCAGTTTTTCAATCTGAAAACCGACATGATGGCGCCATGATGATTAGCTTTGATTTCATTTTCATTTCTTGATTCTTGATTTATGTATTATGTAGTACGGCTTCTGCATTCAGAAGGCAGTAAACACGAACATAACACATCATGATATAATATAACCGTATGTCGTCATGATTGATTGAATGCACACTTGCTCTGATATAGATTTAACTCATAGTGCCTATCTAGTGCTACTGGTACAATTATAAGTTCTTATTCAAGGGAATCAATCGCCGCCTATGTACGTCTATATTACTGTAAGTTCTTTTTTTTTCCCCCTGGAAAAATTTTAATATAACATTGCTCTACTTATCGAGCGCGTACTATATACGGGTGCAAGCTGTTACTACATATGGAACAAGTGAGCCATTTTTCTGACATTTCACTCCAACCTATATGAATAGGCCTCACGACTTTTGATTGGCTGGGCGTGCGGTTACTCCGACCTAAAGTATAGGTCGATATATGAACAGGCAATATGTTATGATACAACACTATTTTGAGAATAGATTATGATCTGTAAGTCAAAATCTATAAGAAGATGGTGTCGCTTCTAGTGAGTTTCAAACTCCTGTATTGCCGGTGAAGTCCTCCACCGACTATTTTTGGCAGTAAGCAACGTTGATGCGAATGTCCATTTGATCAGAGAAAATGGAAAACCATTTCTTTGATCCCTTCCCTATTTGGTTCCCCAGTCAAAGTCAGTCAACGCCTTAAGAGTCTACGCAAACGCAAGTGGAGAATAGAGAACTGTTTCTACTTTTCCGCGCATCCGGAAGTCCTCTCCGATTCTCTTACAAGGACCGACCAACTCTCCAATCTTCGCATCGCAACAGATGGATAAGACCAAAAACCTATTCGCAGGCATCGTGCTCGGGTTGCTGCTTCTCATTACCGCCGCACCAGGTCCGGTGTCTGCTCAGAGCTGCGGATGGCGCTACTGCAGCACAGAAGGGGACTGCTTTGGCAGCGGATGCCAGTCCAGCCCCTGCTATGCCTACCCAATGACACCGGCCCCCAGTGGCATGTCACGTCTTCAGTCCTCGATGCAGCGAGCAATTATCCACAGTTTGGCACAGTAGGGTCAGCCGACGATTCGAGGCGCGAGATTGCCGCCTTCTTTGCTCACGTTACTCATAATACAGGACGTAAGTTCTTTTTTTTCCCCCACTTTTTTGCTCGCGTCTATTTTAGCTGATCATTTTCTTCTGTTTGGATTCTTTTTAAGTTGGGCAAGCTCCTCCATGCAGACTTCTGCAACATCGAAGAGACAGACGGGGCGTTGAGGGACTACTGCGATGACTCCAACACGCAGTATCCTTGTAACCCGAACAAGCGCTATTATGGCCGAGGTCCGATCCAGATATCGTGGAACTTCAACTACGGCCCTGCTGGACAAAGCGTCGGGTTTGATGGGCTGAACTCCCATGAGACTGTGGCCCAGGATCCGGTCATATCTTTCAGGACCGCCTTCTGGTTTTGGATGAAGAACATCCACTCGATGATAACTTCAGGTCAGGGGTTCGGGTCAACAATCCGAGCCATCAGCGTCGGAGAGTGCGGAGGCGGAGACACCACTGCCGGGCAGGCCCGAGTCCAATATTACACTGATTATTGCTGTCAGTTCGGGGTCTCTCTGGGCAATAACCTCACTTGCTAGTTACTCGACGAACTTTGCTTTGCCATGCTCCTCGAGTAACAATTACACTCAAGGCCAAAAAATTTAGATAAAGGGGTTATGGGTATGCAATACTATCTTATCATTCACTCATTCATGAGTCTAATGAAGACGTCTCTCAGATCAACCTTTTGTATCTTTTTTTTTTTTCCGATCAATCAACATGCTCTTTATTAATACTTTCAGTCTTCCAAATATAACAGAAAGGTACAAACAGGCCTCAACAAGAAAAGGCTTATAGCCTAATCAAACCAAGCTCGCAAGCCTGAAAAAACTACAGTCAAACAGCCCCAATCATCTAACAGCCGATGGGTACAAAGAGAAACATGAGCAGACATCAGAAGCAGCTGAAGACAGTTAAAGAGAGACCCCAATAATCTAACAACTGCCTCTGCTGATCATTTCGAACTTTTTGATGCAGACCTTTGACTCCCATTAACCTGCACTTCACATCTTGCTTGATACACCCCACCACCTTGCTTTCCGAGAGAGCGATCCCTTCAAAAATATTTCCATTCCCCGCTTTCCAAATATGATATATACAGGCATGCCATGCCAATCTAGCAATAGCAGCCCTCAAAGACTTCCCTTTATATTTGATAGAAGCCCACTGCAACTCAAAACTCCTATATCGAGGATTTCTCCTTTCACCAAGCATTTGCAGAACAGTCTTCCAAACACTTGTGGAGAAAGCCCAGTCAAAGTAGAGATGATCTCTACTCTCAACAGCACCATGATAGAAAACACATGTTCTGTCCACTCCTCCTTTCCATTTAGCAACCCTGTCAAGAGTTTTATGCTTATTACCAATAGCAAGCCAAGAAATGAAGCAATGCCAAGATATAGATGGAAAAGAACACATGAGTCTATGCCAAGTCTTCACAGCAGCTTTCCTTCAAAGTACATTCCAGGCACTTGCAACCGTGAACTGCCCTTTAGGGTGAGCAATCCATGTAATTACAAGAATACTCCGCATGTTTCTTTCTTGAACTCTAGTTTCCAAGACACAAAGAACATTGATCCTATACTTCAGCACCAGCCCTTTGACTTCTTGGTGCTTAAGAGGTTTATTAAAACCTCTAACATTCCATGTCAAAATTCTGGTCATGGAGGAGAAGTTGGGACAGACGCAGCAACCTTAGTCGCTTCGACCACTTCCGCATTGTTCTTTTTTCCACCTTTCTTTCCACATGGTTGCTTAATATTTTGCAACAGAATGCCGACTCCCTGAGCTGCTGCTCTAGTCTTCCTTGGTTAGTTACAAGACGAGCCTACATTGCTAGAAGAAGCCTTACCCCCTGCCTTCAAGAACAGAGAACATATTAGAGACCTCAGTAACATTCTTGGGCAGTGAAACTTGCTTAGAAACTGTTGGAGCACCCTTCTCCTTTAAAATCAATCGGTTATCCACCTTATTCCTCCCTTCATCTATACGAATACCTGCTTGTTGATTTCTTTTTGATGGATTAACACTTCTTGAACCACTCTCTATCGGAGATTTCATCATTGAATTATTTGAAACGTGAGCCTCATTCTTTCATTGGCTCAACCGTAACACTTATCCCAGGTGGACTAGTGTTAATTTCCACATCAGACTTCTTTTCATCACAGACTGGAACTGATTCTGCAGTCTTAGGTACCCATTTCTGTGCAACAATCTGCCTTTGAACATGCCTCAACAAACTCTTCCAAGGATATTCAACGCCAATCTCCATTTAAGTACCATCCTCCATCATAACAGGAATAGAGCTTAGCAAATCACCCTTCATGGACATCTCAATGCGTACTCTAGCAATACTAGCTTTGGAAATATGCTCAGTAGCCTTGTCCATGCATATAGAAATACCTAATCCACTAGCAATGTAACTAAGCCCCTATGCCGTCATCAATTCTAAGGGAACCTTAGCCAATTTAACCCACACAGGCATACACTTCTTCTCAACCTCAGCCACCTTCAAATTCTTCTTCCACGGCCTCAATAAAAGGGGACTATGATGAATATGCCACAGACCGCTACTAAGAATCCAATTCTTTACCTCGGCCGAGGGAAGATCAAACAGAATAGACCATTGTCCAATTCCATCAAACTAATATGACCCTTTCTTCCCCACAAATAGTTAACAGTAAAGTGGATCTTGCTTAAGTTGCGACTCTTACCAATCAGCTGACCAACAAGAGCATTCTGCCATCTCGAGACTCCAGCCTCAACCACAGCCTTAGGTAGCTTCACCATCCTTCTACCATCGATCAATTCCGGCTTATGAATTGTCAGAACTCCTTCCTTCTTAGAAACAAACAATTGACTCCAGGGTTTCTTCCATCTGACCTTAGCACCAATACACTGCTTTAATTCTTTTGTCTTCCATTTTATGCCTATTGGCGTTCCAAAAGTGCCTTTTCGAAGTCCTGGAGAGGAAGATGCCTCTTGGGTTGACGTAGAGTGCGACTTGTCAGATATATTGGGTCATATGGGATTTCCCCATTCTCTCCCCCGATCGAGATATCCTCTGTTTCGCAGTAGAAAGATTGAATTATCAAAAGTTTAGAGCGTGAAGTGCAATTAGATCTATTTTGAGGGGTATTGAAATGAATATTATCAATTAAAATAATTTAAGGTTAGCTTTGTTGGACCAAAAAAATGAAGTATCCAGGCTCCGTTTAGAAAAAACCCAATTGGTAACCTGATTACCCTGATTGGAACCTACCACAGAGAGATTCTCGACAGTAGGAGGAGCAATCCACGTATCAGATGCGGAGATAGCTCTCCCAGCCATTCCAATGATTCTCTCTGCCTCTGACTCATCAGCAAGCTCCGCTCAGATAGCTTCTGCAATAATGCCAGCAAACCTAGCCATGGAATTGTTATGCAAAGCCTCTCTAACCTCAATTCTTTGCAAGGTTCCTGAATCAAATCAGGAATCTCATCGCGAATTGATAGCAATTGGTAGGATCGCCTTTGGATTACGATGAGCAGAGCTAAAAATGCATTTCCCACCAGAAAATGATTAGAGAGAATTTTCTCTCTCTAGATCAACCTTTTGTATCGTTCCCTGTAATCCATTCGAAAGGAAAAAAAAAGGAGGCGGGGTGGGGGTATATGATGGCAGAAAGAGATCGTCCCTCAGGATGGGACAAGCTTCCAATTGATCAAGGTGATAGAGAGAAAGCAAGCAAGCAAATCTATGATGAGACTAAGGAGGACATGATCCAAGAATTTCGCACTTGATCAATCGGGTTCTATTCAGATACATTGGGATCCTGGACTCTAGAAGTGGATCCAAGTAGAAAACTACGATTGATTTGAAATCTTTGGGATAAACCAACATGAGCAGGTAACAAAGGAATGATTCGAGTTTAGTCCTTGATTAAACAAACCATGACAGCTCATGGACTTCCACATCAGTGTACTACTACTAACCTTCTGCTGCTGCTTCCCAAAACATAAGTAGCCCCAACCCCAACCCGATGGTTAAGAAACGATTCAACAAGTACGATAAGGATTAGTAAGTTATAAAGATTATTTATTGAAAAAAGTTACATAGATGAACATGGACAGAAGCAGAGTACAGCATTAAGATTCTAGAAAATAGTTCTACCTTCCAACATAAGACTCTTGCACTGGAGTTGCAGCAAATGACTAGAGTTATTTCGGAGTATACATTTTAGGCCTGGTCTCAAAAGGAACTCAGAGTTCTGTGGTTTGAACAATAGCTTCCAATAATTTCGCCTCCAGGTTTTGTTGGTCGATCCACAGGGAACTTTGCCTGCGTAAAAGCTCACGCTTTTCCTTGTTCTTGTCTTCCTGAGCTTTCTCCTTCATCCTCCAGTTTTCAAGTTTTGCCGCTCTCTCTTTCATCTGGATCCATATAATTTAATTAGAAGGGGGAACTAAAGAAATCCCTTAATTAATCAAAAAGCTCTTCATTTGTGGAATTATAAGGAAATACGCAAGATACTGACTAATTGTGTCTTACACATATAACACCGCAAGCTGAAAGGATAAATCTTCAGAGACGATGACACCCTCAACACAGCATAATTAATACTATAATACTGAATAGGTTATAAACAAGCTCGAGTGGTTTAATACCATGAAAACTTTTCTCACGATATAAAAGATTCAGCAGAGGGATTGACGACACTTCCACATAAGCCAACTAGCAAAATGCAGTTAACCTGAATATGTTCACAACCTTTGAGCAAAACCATCTACAATGTGCAGACAATCACCACTTCCTATAGGCACTCAGTCCAACATTTGCTATCACTTCAATCGATTTTAGCCAAAATTAGAAGCAAATGTACGGTTAACTGCTCGCAACCAATGATCAGCACATCTGACGTAATTAACTAACAGTAACCACAAAAAGGCCGCACCGTTTCTGTTGATTTCCTCTGCGAAGCTAATTCCAGATCACACAGTCCCATTCCATTTTCCATTCCACATCGACGACCCCACTAAATGATAAGCCAAACCACCCATAGAACAACAAGAAGAATTTCAACAGAAATAGAGCCCCCTACTTTCAAGCCCCTCCAACAGCTCCGAAGGATAGATTCCTTTAAACCAATCTCCACCAACTCAATTTTCTATTCCAAATCTCTTTCCATCCACTTAAGTTCATGTCAAACTAACCAAACCAAAAGGAAAACTCAAACCTCGGAACAAAGTTCATCTTTTCAAATTCTGCAATTACCAAACGAAGTTCTTTTTTTTTTTCTTGGGTAATTTCCTATGATCTGCCTACGGTCAATTCATGGCAATCAAAGCACTGGAAAAGGGAGGGGGGGGGGGGGGGGGGGGGGGGGGGGGGGGGGGGGGGAAGGGAGGTAAGCACATACGAGCATTTGGCGGAACTCTTCCTCGGCAACCTTTCGCTCCTCGGCCCTAACCTTAGCCTCTGCAGCCTTCAGCTTGTTCCTTTCCTCCCTGGCCACCCTAATCGCCTCTCTCTTCGCCTCGTCCTTCCGCTGCTGCTCCAGCCTCATCATCTCCACCTCTCTTATATACTCCTTCCGCACCTCCTTCACCTGAGGTTAATCAAACAGGATGAGAGGCAATACGATGGAAATGGAGATACCATGAACCCGAAGCCAAAGAGCCGATCAATCAGCCGAGGGGACCTGCTTAGCGTACTGTCTTCTGAGCATAGCCAGCTTGGCCTCGGCCTCCTTTGGGTCCTTGGGCGGCTGCCAGCTCCCCAAGTAGGAGTTTGGGTCCAGGAACTTGTGGTTCTGCGGTGGCTGACGGTGGTGAGAAGTGGCCGCCGCTGATGTGCTTAGTTGGCGGAGGGATTTCGGGATTTGGCAGGTTTGACGTAGTAAGGAACTAGAAGTCGCCATTGAGGAGCAACCTGAATTTGAAGGTCGAAAGGCACTCGGTCCTCGCCGGAGCCTATTGTTGGTCGCGGGGAGAGGACAGTGCAGAGGCTTTGACGAGCTTATAGGGTTTTACCCCTGAAGAAGAAAAAGAAGAATGTGAATATTTCTGTTTCACTCCCTAAACTTTATTTATTTCAAAAGTATCACCCCCTAACTATTTCCTTTAAAAATTTCATCCCTAAACTTTATTCCGATGTTATTGTCTCATATACAACTTTTTCTTCCCCCCAAACTGTAAACACATCACATTATGTGATGAGGTCTTGTCCAAAAAGCGTGAATGTCTCCACGCCCAATATCCTTTCCCATAGATGATGATATTGATGTTTGGGTTCTCTAAGGTACATATGATAACACGATAGTCCTCTTATCGTAAAAGCTAATGAACCGTGATAGTTTTCAAACTACAAAATTATGCATAAGAGAGTAATTTTACTATTTTTTTTATAAATATATTTTAATTATATTTCTTGTAAATATCTCCTCTGAATTCTTGTTTCTTATTATTGTGTCTATACATCATTTTCCCCATTGTTCACATCACCATACCTTCGATTTTTAGTCTAACATGTTTTGCCCTTCTTCCATTTTCAATTTTTACTATCTATTATCGTAAAACCTAATGAACCCCAATCATTCAGATTTGAATTAGATCGGCCTACTAAGAGTAAAACTATCAATCGTAGAATTTTTTCCATTCACACTCGAATTCAAGACATTACATAAAAGGAAATAGCATCGAACATTTTGAACCAATCATAATGGTGTCTTTTTTTCTTATTTAAGCTCTTATTTTCTAACATTTGTCATGTATGAAAGCAATCCGGGATGTAAAGAGCCTCTCAATGATGAGCTCTAGTGTTCACCGATTCTTTACATTTGATGAAACCGTTCACTGTCACATTACATACATCATGCATGGATTCTTCTCAATCAAGGGCCAAAAAATAATTTCACCAAATAATGGGGACGCGTAAGTAAATTGACCTTTGTACTTTACATGAATGTACACCACTTGGTTTACATACATGGCCAACCGCAAGCAATTCCTCTCTTTCATGTTTAGGCTTTCCCTGCCTTGAATGATTTTGTACACATCGATGTTATATGCTCAAAACTGCTGTACAAGTTATAGTGCAGAAGAAAAACCCGAACCGAAAATAACCAACTAATCCATTCGACAGTGGGAAATGGTAGACAAGGAACTCACAATTCCTTGGCCTTCTGTCTCAATTCATTGAGCTCCTTCTCTACCTCCGCATCTTCAAAGCGAAGTGTTCTTCCAGGTGGAAGTTCACCTTTCTGTCAGTTGAAAACCAAGTAGTAAAGGCACAAAGATCATTCTATAACTCTTGCCATCCGCAACCGAGTATCTATTGTAAGAGCAACTGGTTTGTTTATCTGCAAATCGTTTTCTACACATCTTTTTATGTTTCATACTTCCACAAATTTTTTCAAACAAATTAGCCGATAAAAATAATCTGAACAGTTATCAGTACTTTGATTTAATTTTTTTTTATTGTAGAGGTAAGTGCAGAGTACTAGTACTCAAGACATCCAAAGAACCTACCTTTGTACCACCAGAGAGTTCCTTCTTCAAGTCCTCTAGATCGCTATCGACTGATGAACTCTCCAGCACTGCAAACTGCCGACAAGCATAAAGAGTATTTCAGGTCAGCGGAATTTGTAATAATTGCATCCTAGAAAACAGAAGATTACCACATATGGAAGGAAAGACTACGTATACAAATGCAATTTCCATTTTATAATTCAGTGATGAGAGAAGACAGTCTGCAGACAACGGAAAATCTTCACCGAGTCATTTTCCCATCTATTTTCCGAGCTGATGATATACTCATTAATCATAAACTTGACATAGGGAGCAAATGTAGGGGGTAAGCGGGTTATCCTCATATTCGAATGTGAAAATCGTTTTCAGTTTAATGCTCATCTGAAATCTACTACTATTTGAACTGCTAAAAAGAGAGGGACCGAAAAGATGAGAAACGAGTGCTACCTTCCCTTCAAGGTCATCAGTAGTCAGCTCGCCAAGAGCCTCTGCTTGTGATTCCATGGCCAAAACTATTTCATTGGACAAAAGCAATACGAATTTAATATAGAGCAATCCAGCTTCTTACCTAGAAACACTGCTCTACTAAATACAAACACTAGAAAACTTCAGTAGGTCACCTTTCTCTTCCATCTTTTCGAAAGCTGAGAGGGCATTACTTGTGTTCACATTTCCTACCATCTCATTTACTTTGCTTGCAGTCCTAAAGAATAACAAGAAAGAAGTGGTAATCAAGGTCGGGGCAACAAAAACCAAGGGCAAAATCATGAAAGGGAAATGGTAGTGGATACAAACTTCGCAGACTGGGCACGGGCCTTTAAAGTGTCCTTTTTCGACTTGGCCTCTTGTATTTTGCTCTCCAATAGCTGCAATGAAATGTCGATCAGAGGAAAGGCACTATAGCAAGTGAGGACATGTATGTGACTTTACTCACTGACAGACAGATGGTCGAGAAGCAGATAAGCAAGTACGACCTGTGGTGGCTTAAGCAATTAATACTTTCCAGAAAATCTGAATGCACTTTGATTGAACATGAAATTAATGTAGCCTCAGACATCGCGCTATATATGCACCACTCTTTCCCAGCTAGATGTCTGGAAGATCATAACAGAATGAAGTGTTCAATTTTTATCCAAGACAAGGCCTCACATAGTTGAGTGTCTGATGACTTGGTATGGTTCTCGCTATAAGGGCTAACAGTGTTGCTAACTTTTCAATAAAACCAAATACTTGAAGTCAGCAACCAAATGCACCTCAGAAGTACAAAAGCTATTCTTGCCAGTCACTTAGTATGAGAAATATCATGTAAATATCCATGAAAGAGTAGAAAACTGAAAGATAAGAGATCAGCATACCCGTGTATTAGAGACCAGATTATCAACAACACTTTTTTGCTGATCATACTGAGCTTTCAAAGCATTAGCATTATCCTGCAGAGAAATTTGAACCGGTAAGCTTTTCACTGATATCAACATCGATCCTTAAATGCAGCTATCTGGAATTATGCCAGAAAATCCCATAATAGTATTTTGCAGTAACAGTGTCTTTCAAATGAATATTTATTCATTCCATTAAAAAATGCTTTATACTTAAGGAATTTCAACAGACTAGCTCTAGCCATAATGCTGAAGAAACCAGGAAGCAAACTAAGTATCCTTTGCATGTTGTAATGACCGTCTTCTATATACGTAATTTCTTCGAGCTTAAGTGCATTTTAGTATTAATTCGCACTAGTTATAATCTTGAGGAGCTTCCAAATTTTTTTATGTTACAGCATCTATCTATGATTTTATGGGGTCAGCTCTGTCAGCATCAGAGCACTTTCATTTGATTCCCCCAACTTTTTGTTCATGAACTGAATTTGCCGAACCAAGCCAAAGAAGTAATCTCACATGCAAAAACACATGCCAGCATAAATTTATCTCTTGAAGCACGAGAAGAGAGGAAATATAAGAAACAACGTATCCCTGCCAGAACACCAAAAAAAAAGCTGCAAAGGCACAAGTCTTAAAACAATATCTTCAGAGAATTTACAGACTTACAGCGTAGGATTTACGTCTTTTTAGAGCCTCACGTGCTAGATCTTCATCTCCTTTTTCAAGTGTCAACTGGGCCTTTCGATACCTGCGTCGTTTACCAGGAATGAAGATAACATTCGCATCTTAAGGAAACCACACTAGCTGCTCATTACCATTCCTCAGAAGCCTGTTGCGCAGCCTTATATTTGTTTTCCAACCGTTTTTGAGACGCTATCACCTTCATCAAAAGAAAATGCAGCAAAACCAGTCAATATAGGTGACGGGGTAGCACTGTTGACAAAGGAACAAATTGAGAAATCATAAAGGAAACCAGTACGAGGCCCATCCTTAAATTTTACTTCTCTTCTGTTATTTGTAGTAAAAGCAATTAGAGAACAAAAAGAGAAAATCGGGGCAGGAAAGCATGAAAAATATAGTGAAAACAAAAAACAAAAAAAAAATTCATAATATTATAAAACAATGACCCTTACCTGAGCTGTAGCCTGCCTCATCTTTATCACGTCATCATTCATTTCCAGTACTGTCTGCTCCAAAATTTTCTCGGGGTCTTCCAGAGAACTGACAAGTGCATTGGCATAAGACTGCAAATTAGTAAAGAAGCGGATCAGGCAGGCCGAAACCAAAATCACGATACTTTTGGGAGCACACCCGCAAATTCACTACACTAACCTTTACAACTCTAGCGAATCGATCGAAAAGATTCATGCGAGCACCAAGGGCGCCGCCACACTTAGGACGGCTTACTTGAGCAAGCCTCAAAGCTCCAACTGCGTGGAAATTTGCAAGGGATTGCTCAGTTTTCCAGAACCCCATTACAAGAGATTGCTTATGTATTGCCAAGATGAGAGACAAAGGATTTACAGGACGCCGCGCCGTAGTAAAATAATCCGAAAATACAACAATTGAATTGAAATTTGCTTCGAGTATCAAAACTTTTGCAGCATCCAAGAATGAAAATTCCGAATGCTTATAGTTCTAACATTCATAACAGATGACATACAACCTGCAACTGGAATCCGACATGGAATCTGAAACCTAACGAGAGAATGCACAAATTGATGTAAAAATCATGCATTTCTATTGGATGACGATAGCTGATAGTGACCCAGAGGTGAACGGACCGAGAAGAACGCACCTCCTCCATTGAGGAACGAGGTCGCGAGGGGTTTCTTCTTCGCGAGTGAAGAAGAACGCGAGTATGATGGAGTAAGAGGAGGTGTCAGGGAATGAGCTGCCCCCGTCAGAGCTTCCAACTTAATCGCCATTGACGAGTCAGAGTGAGCTCAGTGAAGCTCGGAAGTTGGAGGCGGAGGACAGTTGAAAATGTTTTTCCATTTTCTATTTTTGGGACAATATATATTATTTTATTCCCCTCCATAAATCATGACCGTTGAAGTAGGAGGCCACCATCACCGACGGTGATGATTTTATTTTCCAGTTCATGGACGTCTCGGGCCCATCTTCACGGTCGGATCAACCCTTTGGGTCGCTGTATAAGAAGGAAAGAAGAAAACTAAATTGCCTAGACGATCGAATTTCATTGTTTCGACGCGTGAGAAATCTAAAAGTGAGTTTTATCGTAACGATATAATGATGATGCCCATGTCATTGTTTCTAACATTTGACAGATCCCTCCAACTTCAGTTAAAAGGGGGAGGAATGAACGCAGTTGCAGTCTCTGTATATGAATGTGTCAACAAGAAAAGGAGGAATGTGGATAGGGAATCAATCATTGAACAACAGAAGGAAAAGGTCCTGGAGAAATGGCAACCATATGAGGAGAGGAGTGAAAATCAACCGTGATGCCGCATTTGAGGTCGGGACCTCAGAAGCTGGGATAATGGTCACTGCAAGTAGACTGGAAGGGACAGACAGTTGGGGAGTGGCAACGACAGTAGAAGCTAGCAGTGTGAAGGGGCCGCATATCAGTTCGGATCAGTTTGGTAAGAAGGTCAGCAACAGCTGAATGCAAGTGCAATCATCGTGTTCACATACGAAAAAGATGGACACAAATGAATCAGAGCTTGAAATTTCATCAGTAAGCAAGAAAATATGTAAGCTTTTAAAGCTGTTCCGACCTGAAACAAGTCCTCCCCCCATACAAAGTTGAACACCGCAATTTTCGAGCTAAGAGCACCAGTAGCACTTCCACTTCTCATAGCCATCATTTGCTGCTTCTGATCTTCAAGTTCCGCACTTTGGCCAGTAATGTGGGTTCTGACAGAGGCACCGCTCATCGCGATTTGCTCTTTCATTCATTTATCTATTTATGCATTCAGATCCATGAACTGAGCTTTGAGATTCCAACTTTCATGTTTTCCAAGACCACCTTTTTAGTACATCTTTGAAATTTCACTTGTCTCCTCCTTTTCTGTCTTCTTGGAACACCGAAACAAAGGAATTCCTCACTTCTGTTAAGGTCATGATTGGTCGATGCATTTTATAAATTTAATTTGATACATTTTCGAAGATCAAGCAGAGGGATTCGCCATCTCTATCAAGGGCTACAGCCGCGTAGAACAGATAATCATGATTGATGAAATATGAGGCCACTTTTAACCAAAAGGTCATGATTGATCGATACCATCTGATAATCTTAACAGCTGGATAAAATTCTCAAAGATGAATGGATTCCAGGAACTATTATCCTTTGATTCGAAATTCACATCGAGTTACAAAGGTCCAACACAGTTCTGTTTTAGGATGAAAAATTCAAGCAGGAAGCTGGACTGCTTGACGGAAAGTGCCTTGCGACTAGGTTGCTCTCTGCAACCACAAACCATTCTAAATAGTAAAAAATCTGATGCAGGCAGGTAGGCAAGGCTCGTCCTTTCACAGTCATTTATACTGGACCTTAACAGAGCCAGTAAGAAGGGAAAAATGAAACTTGTTTGGCAAGATAAACAGCATGCCAATGGTTCTAAGCTTCTTGTGTGATGTACCATTTGAGCTTTTATGTCGATACATGAGAAATACGGAGATGACACTGATGCATACAGAAGAAGCATTTTTCTGTTGATCGTGTTGCGTCTTGCCATACATCCTCGCAATACCCTGTACTCTAATACAGAACGTTAAGATGAAATTCCACAAGAGAGCAAAACAAGGTAGGTCTCGAGCAAACTCATGATTGGCTTGAGATATCACCGTCTTTGCCGATTAGGTCTCTCTCCACTAACTTCTGGGATGGCTGTCTTCAAGCTGCTTTTAACTACGACACCGACCTTATTTAAGGTCCCCCCTCCCAACTTCCAATCTCTTACTGGTTTTTAATATTGGTTTCCTGTAAAAGAGATAAGTGTTAAGGCTAATACTGTTTTGCAAGTGGAAATAGGATTACGGATATCCGAGCAAACTGTTTCCATTCACTTCACCTCCTCTTCATTCATCCAAAACATTTTAGAACATCTTGATCTTCCAAGAAGCCATAAAAATGGTCCTCAAAAGAGACAACAATTAGAACAATACTGAACTGTCACAGAGCTGTTGCTCAGAAGCAAATCAAAGCCGTATTCATGCTACATCGTATCATTGAGAGCACATCCGGCTCGATAGTTTGCACTTCTTAGAGACTGCGTCTCTTAGGACTCTCAAAAACATCGCATTTGCAAATAAAAATTATGAACTCAAATATTGCCACAATTTAGAACATTTTGAATTGCCACAGGGTTGCCGATCAAAATAAAATAAGCGTCGTATTAATGTCCCGATTTTCTCACCATTAAAAAAGCAAACTCCAAATCATGTATGAAAGTAGAACAGAAACCGAAGCCCGAAAGAAAAATTTGAAGTATCTGACATGTTAGAAGGGTCTGAGGCACCAAAACTTACGTACCTAACAGCAGTTGTACTGTTGATGCACCTGCAGATAAACCGCTATCCTGGATAGCATCGTTTCTCCTTCATTTCTCCAAGCAACTCATATGCTTCGCATATTTAGCCCTTCCTGGAGAATCCATTCATCATTAATCTGTTCGAGAGCACCCTGTTTCAAACCTTCAAAATCAAGCCATGTGGGCTTAAATCCTCGCATCCCAAATTAAGCCCAATTGCCGGTTTTTTCTTTTCTTTTCTGAAAAACGACACTTTTGGTTCTCAATTTTTAGCATTTTTATCATATGTTCCTGAATCTTGTTCTTTACCATTTTTTGTCCTTAATCTTCATATATGCATGTACGTCCGTGAAATGACGGATTTCACAAAATTTTTGGGAGAGAAAGTTCAGTCCCCAAACGTTAATTCTCGAATCAATAGTTGTCAATTCAATGGATGGAATATATTTCACGGTTCACACTACTAAGCTAAAATTCTTATTTATTTTATTAGCTGACCAATTTCTTCCAGGTCGGGTTTTCTCCAAAAATTTGGGAAATAAACTTCGTTGAGAACCGCAACCAAATTCCATGAGAAAGTAACCCTTGGCGGGATATCATTTTATTGGATTGATTCTCGAATTATCCGAATTAATAGGAAAATCTGCTAATCTGGTACGAATCTTCTTATTTTAATGAATGATCCCGTTATGTAACTTGTTACCTCATGCTAGCAACATTCACTATACAAGAGCATCGCAATCTTTTCTAAGTTGAAGACTAATATCGTGAAAATAAGAGTTCCAAGACAAAAGGAACACCTCAATATATTTAAGTTTATTCAAAATTAAATCATTTAAATTAGAGAAGTTAGAGAAGTTCGTTTTTTTGTTTCTATAATTTTCCATTAGCCAATTCTTTCATTTTCTAACTTTTGATTTATAACCTTCCTTTATTATTTATTAATTATCATTTATTTCCACAAGATTTGACCCTGATACTAAATCAGTGATTGATTCACTACGAACTACGATTTTCTAACTTTAACATCATCAAACATATTTTTATATTTTTCAATAAAGAAATAAATTTAGAAAAAAGGCAAAGAAAAGTACGATAACAAAGTGAAAATTAGTCCTCTAAAACTAAATAAGTCCTAAAATTGTTCATGATCTTTATTATAGCCAGGCAACAAATATGTATATATATATATATATATATATTCCAAAATAGATCGTTCTAGCTGTCCGGCAAAAGCTGTAGGTCTCCGTATGCCAAATGGGGCGTCATTGGCTAGATTTGATAGAATTGGAGCTTTCTAACAAACAGTGACTTCCCGTTGGTTGTAACATGATCAGGCTCGTTATGGTTGCTTGGGTACAAGAGCGTATTGTGAAGGATAATTCTATATGGTCTCTGAAACCTCGGAGCAGTAACTCTTGGAGTAGAACGAAAATGCTGTACTGCAGCTGAGAGACATGGCTAGAACTCTGGCATTGACCATTAATAGACTAATTCGGCAGACTCTTGCTCTTCTATGTTATACAATTACTCAATCATTAGATTTGGATTTACATCGTATAGGAACAAACTCGTGATTGAGTATAATCCCTTTCAACCATAAGATCAAATAAATCATGTGCATCATCCGCACGGTCTTGGAGACAATTGCCATCGATCAATGAGTTAAACGTGACATTGTTCGGCTCCCCACCGCGTCTAACCATGAATCCCAAGACGTGCTTTGCTTTAGAAATCTTCCCATCCTTGCAATATGCATCCAGCAGAGTATTATATGTATGACTATCTGGCGTTATATTCCTCTCAGTCATCTTACCTAACAATACCTCGGCCTCTCGCCGTCGACCTGAAGCGCAAAGAGCATGAATCAAGGAGTTATATGTTACGACATCTGGCTCGATGTCCACGACCGTCATGTCTTGGAGTCAAATGATGGCTTCTCTCCACCTGCCTAGATGGCATAAGCCATGAATCAAGGAGTTACAAGAAATTATATTAGGCTCGACTCCTTTGCTGACCATCTTGATCAGCAGAACCACAGCCTCTTTCCACCGTCCTGCACCGCACAAACCATAGATAATGGAGCTGTAGGTGATGGTATCTGGTCGAATGCCCTCCCATTTCTCGAGCAAGCCAAGGGCCAAAGCTGTCTCGCCCGTCTTCACCAAAACATCGATATTATAGTTCCGCAGGCGACGGAGTTAGGGTTAACTCCCATGTTCCCAATATCATCAACCAAGCAGACAGCCCCGGAAATCTTGCCCTCGATACAAAGCCCATCGACGAGAGTGTTAAATGTGATCAGGTCAGGCTGGAACCCGAGTTTCCAGCATTCGGCCTAGAACGGAGAATCCAATATCAACCATTTTCAATCGGCATAGACTGTTTATCCATATACTGAAAACACAAACATTGAGTGCGGCTCCAACCCTGTTCAGTCTATCAATCATCCCAAGAGCAGCAGGGAAGTGCTTCATCCAAACTACAACCCCCAAGAGCTGGTCAAAATTGAAAATAGAAGGCAATGAACGAAACTCGATCATCCGGTCGAAGCAAAACAAGGCTTCGTCAAGGTTTATCACATCGCCGGTTCCTGCATCTGTGCCTCGACCTCCTCAAGAACAACTGATCATCATCCGGATCCTCCGACCCAGTAATCGCATGGAAATTCCGACCGAGGAGACGGACGTTGCTATGAATCAAGAGGTTTGATCAGAGGGAACGAGAGCTTCCGCTATGAATAAGAACACCACTTCCCCTTCTCATCGCCATCATTTTGCTTCTTCCGATCAGTGATCTGCCAATGTATACGCACTTCAGCCTGCGATAGAGCGCCGGAAGCCAATTCCTGGGATTCAACGCCGTGACCCAGGCCCAGGCCCATTTATAGGCCCAATGAGAGGGCCAGGCCTAGCCCATATTTTTGGCGGTCTTCTCTTTCTTGGCTTTCCCTCAACCTTGCTTCCGGGGATCCCGTGGCTGCCGCTCTCACGACTGCTCCGCCTCCTCTCTCTCTCTCTCTCTCTCTCTCTATCTCTATCTCGTTCTCGGCCGTCTCTGCTCGGCACTGGCGACTCCGTCCGCCTTTGCAGCAGTTGAGTTTGGTTGGGCCACTGAAGGTGTTTTAGTGCTAATCCCCACCAAGGCCTATTGTATGCTGGCTGCTCTGTAGAGTTGAGAATGGAGCAGAGACTGGCTAATACGTGGCGGTTGACGGTGAACGAGAAGAAGTTCATTGAGACTGCCCTGCTCTCAGGCCTCCGAACCGATGGCAGGAATCTCTACGACTACCGTAAATTGACTATCAACTTCGGCAGGTATGTATAGCTGATACAACTCTTCAGTTTGGTCAGGGACGTCCCATTTAGGTACTAAGATAAGATGTTGCAACCTAATGCGGTGTTTTCTAGGAGAATTCAATGTTCTTGCACAGTTTGCTGGGCATGCTTTACTAGGAGCGTAGGGTGTCTGAGTAAAGTTGTTGCCTTTAACTAGTCATTAACTGTAGTATGTGACATTTTGTGTTCTCTACGTGTTTAGGGTTGTTTGCAGCTAAGCTGCTTAATCTTGGATAGTGGTACTGCAGTTAGGCTTTTGATTGTAGAGGGATCGATGCTTGCGTTGGTTATTGAGCTTTTCTTTCTTTGATTGTACCGAACGTGCAGGGAAGACGGTTCAGCTGAGGTTCACCTTGGACAGACGCGTGTAATGGGTTTTGTGACTTCCCAGCTAGTTCAGCCCTACCGAGATAGGCCTAACGAAGGGACCCTTTCGATCTTCACCGAATTCTCCCCAATGGCTGATCCTTCGTTCGAGCCAGGTCGACCAGGGGAGTCAGCGGTGGAGTTGGGCCGAGTAATAGATCGTGGCCTGAGGTGTTTTAACTCAACCTTCTTTTTGGGTGTTTCATTTGTCAGTATGCACCCTTATCTAGTCGTAAGCTAGCAGAAAGTTTTCACTATAATTAATTTCTTATGGCAGAATGATGTCTATGTGTATCTCTTCCTCTGTCAATTTGTTTTGAGAGTTGAAGAAATTCTGAAGGTTTAGATAATCTTGATAGTTGTGTCACTGTCTGAGCTGCTACATGTCTTTGCTTTGCGTAAAGTGTTCTTCCTAAAGCCTCTTTGGAGACCTCTCAACTTTGAATTGTGGTTCTCTGGTTAGACAGTTTATTCATTTTGAAGTGCTTCTGCAGGGAAAGTAGAGCAGTGGATACAGAATCTTTATGTGTAATCGCTGGGAAGTTAGTATGGGCCATCCGCATAGATCTCCACATTCTAGATAATGGGGGGTAAGTGGTTGTGTAAGTTGCTGGTTCTCATTGGTGATATTTTTCTGATCTTAAGTTTTGATGTTATATTCACCTTTTATTTTGGCAGTAATCTTGTTGATGCTGCTAATATTGCTGCTTTGGCTGCATTATCAACATTCCGGAGACCTGAATGCTCATTAGGAGGAGAAGATGGTCAAGAAGTAATAGTCCATCCACCGGAGGTTAGCTTCTTGGATCTCTTGTACCTCTAACTATGGTATATAGCTTACACTGAGGATCATAGATAGCATGTAAGAGGAGATTTTAAAGCCTCATAACTATAGAATTATATTGCTGCTGGCTGTGAAATTTCATTATCATTTTCTTTAACAGGCTAGGGAGCCTCTTCCTCTCACGATACATCATATTCCTGTAGCAGTAACCTTCGCATTATTAAGCAATGAGAGCATTGTGGTAGGTAAACTTATCAAGTTCTGCAGTTTCTCTTTCTTTCAGTCTTTGTTTCTGGAAGTTCGAGAGCTTAAATTATACTGCTAGAAAACGTGGTTAAATTCATATATGGCCTTTTCTTTTCACTTAAAAAAATATTTCCTTCTCTTAAAAAGGTATTAGACCCAACCCACCATGAAGAAGCTGTTATGGGAGGAAGAATGACAGCTACTCTAAATACACATGGAGACATTTGTGCTATACAGAAGGCTGGAGGAGAGGGCGTCCCACAAAGTGTCATCATGCAATGCATGCGAATTGCTGCCGCTAAAGCTGCTGATATAACATCCAAGATAAAGGATGCTGTGGGTCATTTTCTTTGGTTTGGTTGTTTCGAAAGTTTTGAGCTTTTTCAGTACTGGAAAAGAAAATGTTCAAACAACCCGGTAGTAGAAGCAGTATTCATGAATGCAACTATATAACTGGGAGCAGTTCTAATATGATGCTATCCGTTATCTGCCTAAAGCATTATCATTATGTGAATGTATCCTACTGTAGGTGGAAGCATACAATACAGAGAGAGCGCTTCGCAAGATTAAACGCCACTCAGTGCCTAATGTCAGTGGAGCTGCTGCTAAAGTAGGGGAAAGTAAGAACGTTTCACTTGATGAGAAGGATGTTGATGATCTCTCGGGGCATCAGATGGCTAAAATTGCTCAACTTAAGCTCAAGGCAGAGGAAAGCAATGCCCATCAAAGTGATAGTGTCGGAGGGAACACCGGAGTGGGATCATCTGCGAAAGAAGGAATTACCAGTAGAGGTGGCAACTCGAAGAATTTTGTTGGAGGCCCATCAAGTTGGTATGGTATAAACCTTTGCATGCTTCTTTGTGATGTAGCATGAAAGCAAAATCATCTGGTTGCCATTTCCAAAGACATTTAGCTATAAAGGGAATATTTTGGCTATGAAAAGTTTAGCTTGAAGAAGTATTTAATCTGTACAATTAGTCGAATTTTGTATTTAATTTTATTCTCTTTTTTCCCAGGGATCCATACTCCAAGGGTGTTGATCCAGATCTCTTGAAATCTTCTCTCGCATCACGTGGTACTCTTTCCTTCTCTTGTATCTTTTTTCTGTTAATCTCTGTGAGCAGATATTATTGTTCTGCTGTGTAGTTTATTTTGAGTGGTTTGTTCCTCCAGTAAAGTTTTTCTTTTCTCGGCTTAATATTATCCAAACTGAGTATAGCTTCGAACTCAAAAACATTATGCAGGAGTGTCAGTGACCAGTAAAAAGCAGGATGACTTAAGCGAGGAGAAGCAGCTCATCGCTGAGGATAAAGCACAAGTAGCTCCCAGTGATAGCAGCCCAGCTTCTTCTGTTATCGAATCATCCAAAAGTGGACCACCGGCTGAGAGGGAGAAGACACTGAAGGATGCAGTGAAGCCGAAGCACAAGAGGAAAAAGAGGAATTCCGCTTCCATAGATGGAAGCTAGTTTTGCCTTTGCAATGCATGTATGTAACATTCTCAAATATAACAGGGGGGAAATAGAAATTTAAGCCGTCCATTCCGATATGCCGTTGAGTCAGAAAGTTAGTGATCAATTCATTTTGTGAAGCCTTTGCTGGTTTTTTTTCTATTAATGTGAAAATGGAACTTGATTTGTTCTTATTTGGCAGGACTTCAGATTTCCAGGTATTGAAACTTTTGAGAGGGTTTTTGACTGAGTTGTGAAGGCTCGACTTACCTCTCGATGCCCTTGGGACATGAGGCGGAAATGGACACTGGGAAATTTCTGTGGCGTGGTTTTGCCAGGACTCATCTTTGATCCAGGTGACTTTACAACATGCACGCAAGATTGTGTGGAACAATCATGTGTGCCTTCACACAAGGTAAGTTTGGTTGCTGAAAGGAGAAATAGTGTTTTTTCTTGAGCACCATTTCGGGCTTAGGATAGTGAAGAACGTAGGGTTAGTCGAAACTGAACCGTGCATTCACTTTTGAAGATTTTTTTTCTTTTTTAGGTTGAAGAATATATGTCTAGTTATTTCTTATCGCTGCTTGTGGCTTTTGGCTCTCTTTCCTCCTGAAGACGTTGAAGCAGACTGTGACTGGAAATTCTGAACATGAAAACATTATTGGAATTCAAATGTGGCTGTGATACATGTTTATCGTAGCATCTGGGAATTCTCACATGGAATATGTTAGCTCGACCTAATTTTAATTGATCAAATCATTGCATTAAACATCTCATCTAGTTCAACTATGGCTTCAAGATCTTCGAAACTTGGTAGACTTTCAGATTTTTGCCAACTTCTACGTGATACAGCATACTGGTAACACGAGGGCCGCTGATGCAAAACACATGCTGTTTGTGAAAATTATCGGACGAGGGGATGCACAGTACTTTGGAACATAAGTTCACTGATAAAGGGAAATGCTTATGCTGCAAACATAACAAGGAGAAGGAACAATAGAAACCATAGTAGTCTAACCATTTCTCCTACCAATAGAAATCAAAATGACACTGAAACTTAATAAAACAAAACCGAGGCAAGTAAAAATTTCCAGTCGCAATTCATTCCAAAATATTCACAGAGCTACACACTGCGCCATAAATAACGGGGAACAGAGAAATGGGGATTTTTCCCTTTAAACTACCGGAGAAAGAGAAACAATCAACTGCCCAGCTGATCATGTATTAAAGAACAGCTTTTTTCAAGCACATAAATTACAACCCTGCTCGTGCAGACCAATTATGAAGACGAACATAATTTACAGAGACTGGAGTTGTGGAAAAACCCATTTGCTGTCAATCTTCTATTTGAATAGCCACTTTCTCCCAAACATCTACTTGGGCAAACTTTAACAGCAGGATCCAGCATTTTCTCCTGCCCCAGCCAGGTTAAGACTGAGATTTCAATCTGCCGAAATACCAGTGGAGTGATCAATATATATAGAACCAGCGTGGGCAACATTTCACCAGGTCCAGGCCATAGTTGGACCGAAATTCTTCTCCAAGACCATCCAGTGAAATAACTAGTGCATCAAAAACTCATAAACTTTCTAAGTAGTATATTTGTCGGGCCAGCATCAGGGCAGGTCCAGCAAAAGGTGCTGCAAAGTCCTTGTCCACTAGGCTTACTTTCGTCAAAGCCCAGTCAAGTTCGGGTTGCGCATACCAAGCTGCTCTGTTCATGATCTGGTTTCAGTAACTTTGACCCAATTCATAGGCAAAAATGACCTAACAGATCTTAAAGATTAAAGAGAGATCCACCTCACCTGCTCCACTTCAACGCAACCTGATGGTTTCATTTGGGAAGATGACATTGGGGTTACGTATGTGAGGGTTGAGGGCAGCCAGTTCCTTCCACTTGGCTCCAGTGCCGTGCACGCGGGACGAGATGCTCCACAAGGTTTCCCCAGGCTGAACCTTTGTAGTTGCGGAGTTGGTGTTTGTACTGGATTTAGAGACAGGCTTCGACTTCATAAAAGGATGCTTATTGCTCTTCCCCATTCCATTAGCTAGTAACCATCGGGACCCTGACTGTTGCTGTGTTGTACTCCCCCATAGCTTCTTCTTTCCAGGATCAGTCTTCAGACCCGCAACATGAACTTCTGTGATCTTAAATTGCTGAATCCCCTCCTGCTGAGAAACTATCTCCGCTTCCTTTCCCTCTTTGATTTCATCCTCCTTTGTTGAGTTGGAGACCTGCTCATCATCTTCATCACCATCATACCTTACTTCTGAAACCTTGCGGTAGATTGTCGGTTTCGGGGGGACAAACACTCTCTCTACTTGAATAAGCGCAAGCATTGGAGCACCAACTGGCTCATAATTCCTTAGGGGGTCACGTAATTGAACCATAAGGGCTACCGTGAAGTTATTCCCAAGTAAGCCACACTTTCTACTCGAACCTTTACCTCGCTTCCTCTCCCCTTTTGACCCCCGGATCCAGCTCAAGGAGTTTGCGTGATGGGCCGCGAGAATTTTGGAAGTTCTTTCACTAATTTGATCATCATCATCATCATCAATTTCTCCAGAATCCAACTTCATCCATTCATTGAGACTAAGTGAGAGTCCCATTAAACCATCAGTATCATCGCTATTGCTTTCTTTTATGTCTAGAAGTTGCAACCCTGCAGCTCCATCTAAACCGAGGGACCTACCGAGATCATTAACCCCCTTGCCCTGCAGGGTCGAGATTTCTCCAATTGACCGAGCACTGATGTTCGCAGGCGCTTCCTCATCTGACATTCCCGACTGTATTCTCAATCCCTCCATTGAGAGAGCTTCAATCTTATCAAGAGCCAAAGGAGCAAGATCTTCCAAAGATACATACTCAGATCCCATCTCACTGCCAACTGAGCTCTGGCTAGACCTACTACATCTGGAACCAAATCCTCTTTCTTTGCCTTTCTTTTGTCCAAAAGTTGCTTCATGCGGGACCTCGAAATCATGCTGCAACATATTTTGCCTGCATCAAGGAAGAGATGATGATGGTTATAAAGAATGTTTCAATCATGGGGCCTTATGACACTAACATATACTGCATTCAATCGATGAATGCAGAACTGCATTTACAATGTTCAACAACCCAATTTTATCCAATTAAAACTCACCAATATTGTTCTACACAAACCTTCTGAAGAATCTGCCTAATAAATGGCTAACGTAACTTAACTTTATCACGTGCCTGCAGGGCACAACTCAGAAGACCCTGATCATGATGTCATTGTATATAGAGTTTGAAAAGTTAAACCGTTGATATAAAGCCCAAATTAACAAACCTGTCAACTCCCTCCAGAGAAGGTAAAGCTTCCATGGCCACTTGCTGCATTGTCATCCCAGTTATATCATCCAGTGGCATCAATCTATTGGCCTGCATAGAGAGCTTCTCAATTCCAACAGAAGCAAGATGCTGCAATATCTCCATGATCTCAGAACCCATTTCTGCAGGGACCACAACAGGACTGGAAGCCTGCATGATCAAACTGCCACCACTCTTTGCACCTCTAAAGAGCGAAGGATTCATTGATCGCAAGAAACCTCCATTTTGGGTTTGAAGATAGGGCCCTAAACCTTCTCCAAGAGGCGGCAACTCAAGTGGCTCTTCAAAAGGAAGAAGATCAAATGAACTCCCAAATCCAGCGGAGCTGCCAGTTGGAGAAGCCTGAAAAGCCTTCTCATTCATGCCCCATTCTCGCATGAGAGCTTCAGTTTCCAAGTCTTCCAAAATTTTCGCCTTTGTTTTTGGCGACGGGAGTTCAAAATGAGCAGGCACATGCGAGGCATCATATCCAAGTTCTACGGCCTCCCCATCAACTGCATCGAAATCAAATAAAGAATAACCACCAGCTAAAGCTTCCTTTTCAAACTGCCTAAGTAGCTGCTCCCTTGGGGACTCTGGCTCACTTTCAGAACTCATGCCAAATGGGCTGTGCTCAATTCCCAGCATATTCAAGAACTCACCAGCCACAGATTTTGTGACATCATCTAGGCTATGAGATTTCCCCTTCTTCTTAGTCATTTTAAGATTTAATTCAGCTTCCACGTCATCTTCACAATCTTCAGGAGAATCTAGCGCAGCAACCTCCAAATCAGCCACACTGTCTAGGGCCAATTCCAGTTCCTTCAAAAGTGATTCTTTACTGCACGAATCATCACATTTGGTAGCTTCTACCTTTTCCTGTAAATCAGCAGTAACTTCAACAACATCATGAGACTCCGCCGTAGAAACCTCTGCGGCCTCTGCAATAACCTCTTCAACATCATGAGACTCCGCCGTAGAAACCTCTGCGGCCTCTGCAATAACCTCTTCGGATATCACGTATTCTTTCTCAGTGAACTCTATACCCTGCTCAATTACAGAGAACTCATTCACTTCACACACACTCTCACCGATTTCTTTACTGTTGGCGTCCAAATCACAGGGAGTCGATTTAATGGGTTCAGGGTCATCAAGTTCTGGCTTATTCCCACTACTGTATTCTGACTTTTCTTCTTCTTCTTCTTGCCTTTCAAGTTTCTGATACAACATGTCCGTCGAACTAGCAAGCTCTGACTTTGATACTGGCAAAACCTCGTGAAGATCTTTGACTTCCTCGGTTAACACACTAGGGAGACTTTCACAACGGTGTATTCGATTTCTCTTGCCAACTTTGCTAAATCTTGCCACTGGCTTCAACTCATTCTGCTTTGATCTCAACACATCGGGAATGCTCTGGTTATTTCCAACGGCAGTGGCATTGTCCCCAATAACTAGATATCCAAAACTAACATTTAAGGATGCTCCTTTAGCCTTTCCAGACAATCTGAAGCTTGTAGTCCACTTCCCCGAATTCTTGTCCTCATCCAGTTCCTCCAATGTGAGAGGAAGCAACCTTGTGAGATCAACTCGGTGCTTACCAAAATCAAGCTCTGGGGCACCAAAAACTGCCGCATAGAGCAGAAAATGCTTGGCTTCATACTTTGCAGAGTGATGGGGTCCGCTTCTGCTACCGTACACTGAGCAAGTGTGCATCAAATTTTCTTCGAACTCGGCCATTCCTTGGAAAACCTTTGCTGGGCGAGTTGCCAAACCTCCATCCCGCCGCTTCCAGTGTACACAAAGGCTAAGATCCTCAAAACTTGAAGGCAGCCCCTCGATTGTATGTACTTGGAGGGTGAAGCAACAGTTGAACCTGCGGTTCCGAACATGAGAAAAGGCCTTCAGAGGCCTCCAGTTCCATATGGATTTCTTGTTTTTCTGTGACTGGTCATCAGTCCCATATTTGACCTTTGACTTCGGATCTGGCAATTGGCTTTTTCTGCTGAAGGATGTGGTTCTGCTGGTCGACTGAGAAATTGAAGACCCAGAAGGGTTTTTGTCCAAATAAAGTGCTTTGCTTATAGCTTCAATTTCATCCAATAGTTTCCCGTTACCCAAATCACCATCAATCTCCTTTCTGGCTTCACCTTTCACCGACCTCATCTTCTTTAGCAGTTCAACTTCACAGTAATTCTCGTCCCCTCACTCATGCCTGTGGATAAAAAAGGACAAAAAGAAAAACAATCTCATTCATCAGCTCATCTGATTCAAACATTTTGAAAAATGAGAACAACCAAAAACCACCCCACAGCCAAAAAACAGAAAAAAAAAAGAAGATGACTTAGAAAAGAAAAATAACACAGTAAATCAAGCCATTAATGGAAAACACCTTCAGCAAATCAGGCATCAGCAAATACTGAAAATTCACCAGGGGCTGTTCGACATCAGCCCCGATTGATGTCAACCCTGATTAGCCACACAATCCTGTGATTTGAGTAACAAAAACACGTAAAAATGATAATTTCAAATCAGTATTAGGTCTTAAACTCTATCCTATCAGCTCCCACAATTGCTAATTCAATGCAAACGCCAAAAAAAAAAAAACCGTAACCCCTAACTCCGAGGAAAACCTCCAATTCCACAACCCGAATCTACTCCCCCACGAATCCTCGGCTCATCATGCAATTACCTGGGTCAACGAGAATTCCCCGCGGAACACGAAATGTCCAAGAAAACCAGACAAGGAAGCCGCCCTCATACGAGAAACGGGAGCCGGGTAGGCCTCCGACTCCCGCAGAAGGCCCCAGCTGAGGAGGAGGAAGGATCGACGGCGACCCCCAGTAAGAGTCAAGATTCGCAGCCCTGATGGGGTCAATCTTCTTCAGACGAGAGAGAGGAGCGTCTGAGAGAGACAGATAGAGAGAGAGAAACGGAACGAATCTTCCGAAGTATGTCTCGGACAATTCCCCCCATGGGTCGGAAATTTTGAATTCATTCGTATTTTTCTTTCTTTCTCTTGGGCCCATGGGCCCCATATCGGGCCATTATCGGGATGTAAATTCAAAATTTGGATTTTTATATTTCAAAAAAACAACAATTTTTTATAAGAAAAAACAATTACCCAAAAACAGAATTTTTTTTTTCGGCTTCTCCCAACAAATGATTAATCTGTTCATTTCCACGCTATTCCGTATGAATTATGTGATACAGATCTTCGGCTGGTGTACCAACTAAATCGAGGATGAACCATGCTGATTGTAGATTTTTTTTTTTTTTAATTCGTCGGTGGAGCTATCATTCATGCGTGTACATACCTGAACATGAGAACATTAGATAAGATCGGAACACGAAGGTGGCCGAGGTACATGTTTTTTGTTATGTTGAATGAAGATTGCAGCATGGAGAATTCTCAACAATTTGATGCCTCTGGCTTTCTATAAACTCCTCCGTTTTCTTGTTTTCATATCAGGAAATCAAGAAACCATCATCTAGAAAATTGATGTTGCCGCATTTTGAGAAAATATAAGAACAAAACACGGAACTTATGTGAACTCGTTAATTCGACTTAATCAACTGAATCGTGGCATCGAAGCTGAACGTCTCATCTGGTTCAAACTCGGCTTCAAGATCTTCGTAGCTCTGCTCAACTTTCAGATTTTTGCTGACTTTTAAACCATTCTGCAATGATACAGCATGTCGATAATTCAGTTTCATATGAGATAGTGCTGCTAATGCAAAACTATGCTGTTCATGAAAATTACCAAATGATGGGATGCACGAAAAGCTTTTCTTTCGAACAGAAGTTCACTGATAGACCGAAAAGCATATGCTGTGTACAAAAGAAACCATTACATGCGATGTTTTTAAATCCAAATCAAAGCATCAAAGCGTTTTAGACACTGGGGAGATAAAAACCATTTGTAAATCAAATGAAACGCAAAATCATCTATGACCATGTAATGGACAAGACTAGAAGAATTGAAAGGCAAAATTGTACCTTCTGCACATAGTCAGCTACGGTGGAGTTGATTATACTCTTGATCACTTGCTTGTAAACTTTTGAGGGCCCGAGCACTTCTAGTAGAATGTCTCTCGGTATCTGCTCCCAAGATGAAAAAAATTACAGTAAAATCCCGAGATTCTATTCTAGTTACAACAGCATAATAATAGTAGATGATCAAAAAGATTTGCCGCATGCCAGTTATTTCTATTGAAAAGTTTTTTATTTTTCAGAATCTCCAAGCAATTTGAGAAACTGTAGCAAGTTGACGCTAATATAAAATGGGCAGAAGAACTCACATTTGGTGTTTTCCCTGGCAGTGTCCAATCGATTTTCCAAGATGACACCCCAAATTAGAAGAAAAAATAAGAAATCGTTAGGATCAATAAGAAAAATTCTTCGCACAGGTAACCAGCACAAAGGCTATTCAGTAGAATGCATGCTTTTGTGCAATATCTATTACAGAGATAGCTGAAGCTGCTAACAATATTTTAAGCCATTAGATAATCAAACTAGCATGCTTTTTATCTTACCGCCCTTTTCTCTTCGAAACCCGGGAATTGGCTGTGCTGCAGCTACCATTTTGTCAAACACGCTGTCAAAAACCTCTCGAGTTTTGGCACCCGAGACCTCAACATTTATCTGGAAAAGTTAAGAATAGATGTTTCAGTGATAACTGATAACTTGGTAGCAGCATTGACATATTACAACCAACAGACTCCGGATCTGGTAAGACTATTTTAACATTGCTAATCTTTGTAAAACGTCAGATTGTTATCCAGTCTAAACCAATATTTTTGACTGTATAAGGTGTTCTATGATTGGAATATATAATGTCAAATTCAGGGTAAATGCTATTGCCTTGCCTCCAAATTTTCCACTAGGAGATTCTTCCATGGTTCAGGCTCTACTCCTATCCAGTGATGTTAAGTAATGCAAAGCCAAACTGGTATTGATAGCTGGTATTTAGGCTACTGATCGGGCTCATTAATTTGCTATAAAGCCGAGTGACTTATTACTAATTTTCAGTCAAATTCAACTAAAAGACGCACTTCTTCCAAATTCAGTAAAATGATAATTTCAAACCTTTAACTCCGCATCATCAGTGATGCATGTTCTAGCAACCGAGAAATCTTCAAAGTGAGAAGAGGAAACCTCAGCTTCTTCAATGTCTAATCAATAAGATATGGGAAATTAGAAGCTACATCTCACAACTGTCCATGATGTAAAATGACATTTTTCACGAACTATCAGCAAACTTCACCTGATGTTGCAGCACAGATGGGAGGAAGAAACTTCCGGTGCGCCCTGCAACATGGGAGAACATATTGAAGACCCACAAAAATTATTCCTTGTTACATGCAGAAACTAAACAAAAGTAGATGCAATGTGCTCCAGATTCAAATAAATGATTTGATACATCCGGCAGAAGCAAGATGAAATTTTCGACGTAGCACTGAAACTATCTTAACAGTCTTCATGTGCCATCAAAAGATCCATAATGCAAAAGTACCTTAAACTCTGTTCTGTAAGACGTGGTCTTAAGTGAAGGGGAAAACATGCCCTTTGCGAAGAAAGGTTCGGGATACAAATATCAACCGCTTGCTTGAGATCTCTTACCTGCAAAATTGACTTTTCAGTCCATATTCAAGTAGCACAAACATTAAATAGAGATATGTCATGAACTAGAGAAGAATCTTCAACTGACTAAGTATTCTTTTCCATATTTGTTTTCCTTAAGCATCTCAACGAAGAGGCCGATTCATCGCCTATGGTAATGCAAGTTGGAAGATAAAAGGCAAAGTTTCGACTTAAGAATCTCAGAGTTTTGCAAGCTTTATCAGACTATGATTGGAATATTACATGATCAAGCATCAACTTTCAACCCTTGTTCCCATTAGGCACTCATTAGAAATCCTCATCTGATCCCCAGAAACTACACAGGACAACAAACACAAACAAGAACCCGCACAGACCCATGTCAAGTTATCTCCATAGCCAAACACAATTACTAATTTTTCGTCGGAAAAAAAAAACTGCCTTTGCCTCATTCGCATTCAACCCACAAGAAAAATCACACACCTTTGATTCGTTGAAGCCACAGAGAATAGGATGACGGATGAGCTAAGCCCGGAACACTAACGAAGCGGAAAAAAGACATATTAACATGATAACTTCCAGATTATTTCTCGGAGTAAAGGGAGTGATTACCATTGGATTGAGAGGAAGCAGAGGGCTCTTAATGGCTGCTTCCATTATCATCGCCATCTTCTTATTCCTCGTCTATTTCGCTACCGTGTCGGGAGCTCGTCATTCTTCCCCTGAGCTGAACTGAGCTGATAAGGGCCGGCAACTACTGAAAATCTCCATTTAGTCCTTCATCTTTCCGGTGTTTTAGTTTGATCCCCACAACTTTTGTTGTTTCTAAATTATCGTGTCCGTACAAAATGTCATGACATGTAGTCAAGTGCATTCTTCCTTTTTTTTTTTAGCCAAAAAAAAGTGCTTTCTGTTTCTGGGTTGAAGAGATATGGTTGGAAATTTTTGATAAATTTATTTATAATAATATCACATTTTGGAAGATGAATTTACTTATTAAGAACACAAAACTAGAGTTTGATTTTGAATAGGTCAATTATTGTATTATAATCAACTATCCTATCATGCCTAGCAGATTTATTTAATTTCTTTTACAAACTTTAGTTTGTACCTGTTTTTTAATATAAAACTTTGTGTCTTTATTTTATATATTACCATATGGTCATATAATTACAGGCTTGTGATGATTTTTATATGAAGATCATTTGGATATTATTAAATTATTGACATTTTCATTTTCAAATGTATAGATTTTATATTTTCATGAAGACATATTAGTTTCTGGGCTTATGATATATATATATATATATATACACATACAAATATAAATATATTTATAACCAGGTGGTTTGACGTCCAACACAGAGGAGAGCACGGGTGACCAAGTTTGGAGAATTTCAAGGACAAGACGGCGCGTAGATCAAACTGAAAGGCCGGGTTACAATTCCTTCTCTTTCATGCTTGATTTCATGTCGGTATTTACTTCTAGTATTTGGATTGTCACTCCACCGTTCATGACTAAACTCGTTTTGTAGGATTTCAATGGAATATAGTATTTTTATATAGAATTGTGAATTCTTTTCTTTATATTTGTTGAATTAGATTGAATTTCTTGTCCTATCTTGTTTTTAATGTGATTAGTTGCTTGATAACCAGTTAATTTGATTAGGAAATCTAGATAAGCTCGAAAAATGATTCTAGGTTAAGCCGATTTCTTGATTTCTTTAATTTTTATAATTTTTTAATGATATCTTATCATAAAATATGATTTCTTGATTTCTTTAATTTTAATAATTTATTTAACATAATGTATTAGAAGTAAATGAGAAGATTTTATTATCTGTGTAGATATTATTTAATAATCTTAAATTTTTTAAAATTAAAATTAATATTCTATCACATCAATATTAACATCAAAATAAGTACATATTAGCATATATTTTCTAAAAGGAATTTTCAAGGTTTTTATTTATTTATTTATATTTTCAAAATTTTTTAATAATTTTTTTAAAGATATCTCATCATAAAATATGATTTCTTTGTTTCTTTAATTCTTATTTTATAATTTATATAATATAATATATTTGAAATAAATGAGAAGATTTTGTTATATGTGTATATATTATTTAATAAACTTGAATTTTTAAAATAAAAATTAATATTGCATCACAACAATATTTACATGAAATAAGTATAAATTTATATATATATATATATATTTATAAATAACATAAATATACTTAATATATGGTAATGTGGACACCCTTATTATATATAGGAAGAAAAAGTATATATATAAGTTATATTTTATTTAGATTCTATATGATAGTTATAAATAGGAACATCATACACATACACATGGGCCTATTCATATATCAAACAATACGTCTACAACTAGGTATGAACTCTCGAAACTTATGTATATCCCTAGATGCAAGTGAGTTGATTAAATTTATACTTTGATTTGTTCTATCATTTTTATCGTAATTTTTGTTCTCTAATTTTTATTTTTTTCCTCATATTCTTTCTCAAGATTGGTGATGTGACTTTCATATTTCAATAGGCTACTCCTATATGCAAGCTCTCGGAAAAGTGAGTTCATCTTTTACTAAACATGAATAAGATTGTTTGTTTATTTTATTATTTTTATTTCATTTTCGACTCTCCAAGGGATTTTTCTTTTTAATTCTTAATTATAATTTCTTTTCAGATTTGTGTACTATCACTTGCAACGCACGTGCTTCACGACTTAGTTGATGTTAAGATGGACCACAATGATAAAGTGATGTAAAATTCCAGTAAGGGACCCAACTGATGCATTTCGTCCATCTCAAGAACGAAATTGATAGTTTTCTTAACTAATAACTCCCCTGCTCTGCGACGATCGCACTCGGTACTTGATAGTTTTTTCGCGTCAGACTTCCTTTTCTGTTAAAACTTTTATGAAGGGTGACTTGAATAGGAATTGAACTGAGTTTGCTCATATCGATTCGGAAAAAGAGCTAGTGAACATGAGTTTGATTTGCTTCTGGGGATCAAGCTTCTTGGCAGCTGAATTAATGTGTTACGTAAGACGACACGGTGGAGTTGAAAGTCGAAAAACATGACTTCTTGAAAAAACAGGAGGATGGAAATATTCATCAGGATTCACTAGTCATGATTTATTTCCTTTACGGGGAGCAAAACGAATTTAAAGGTTATTCTTTGAGGGAAAACGCAAAAGCAGAAATATGAAAAGAAAGGAAAACGGGATCCATTTTCAAGCACTCAAAAGAGATTGTCAGCCTTCATAAATCATAGTACGATTTTTCTCTGGGTTTACCTGATCTTATATGTTCTCTCGTTACACTGATGTAGTTTCATTTCACCATGCAAGTTTTGTTCTTCCCTAACTGTAGGTTCTTTAACAGCCCAGGGTTTGTGAACCATTGATGAGATGTAAATCACGCACGTATGCAACGGATGTCCGGAATCAACTTTTGAAGGTTCAAAGATGGATGCAATGTCCGGGGAAAATCAAATCTGGTCATAAGATGCTTGGAATGAGCTCCTCGAGTTCCTCTTCGGTTCCCTCTGTAACACACATGAAGTCATCCTATCAATCGCAACGATGATTGTTTATATCAATAGATGCAGGTGTTTGATTTACTTCTGAGGAAGCCTTCTTTAACTTATCCGCAGTAATTTCAGACACTCGGGGGAGGAGATGACGGTGTCAATGGACAGTTCATCTAAACATTCATGTCCTGTCCTCTTTCCACTTGTAGGCTTCACCCCTTCCTTGTTTGCTGGATATCAGAATTGATACACCAGTAAGATATTGGAAGTCTCGTATTGAAAAGCCGCTCAAGGACAGCCATATCAGTATCTCGTATGGAAAGCTAATCTCGAGTTTGCTTCGGAAGAGAGCATCTTATAAAACAGCTTTGTTTTTCTCTCTGCCTGATGTAAGAGTTAGACAATGTAATTCGGAAGTTTCAGATGGAGATCATGTGTCATATGTATAGCCCTTCATATTAAGTGTGAACCTGTTCTCCTTCTCCTTCTCCTTATCCTTCTGATCTTCTCCTCCTCTAGTTTGATTGACTCAGAGGTCTTTTAACCTTCCTACTAGAGGTGTGCCCCCAGATATAGGGTCTATCCAGTATCGGTTAGAACCTACTCACCTCGTGGTTCCTTCATGAGAACAAGTATATTTCGATTTGTAAAATGAGGACCCAATAAAATGTGTGTAGTTTTCCGATGCTAAGCCTTTAGGAACCAGAACTGAGTGCCCTTTCTTTATGCTATGTCCGGACCATGTTTGTTACATTCTGATTAAAAACCATCTATCAAAAATGGATGTTGCCTCTAATAGTTGTATGTCAGATAACACAGATCATGGCAGAGTTTATGTGAGAGATGATGATGAGAGAAAAAATCTAGCAATGCATCTCAACCCGACTATCAACAAAAGAATCAAGAAACCCCCTTTACATAATCAAATTGGAGTAGCGACTATAGAAAATCTTGAGCATAAAATAAATATCGGGTGAATATAACGTTAACTGGTTTCCATGACTGAATTCCTATACATAACCCGCGGAAAGATCCGGAAGCTTCAGCGAGAGAAATTTCAGCTTGCGGGGTCACTCGAGCTTGTATTTGGCTCCTCAGCTTCTGAACTTTCTAGTTCCAATATAGCATTAAAAGCGAAATCATTTCCAGGAGAAAACAATGATCTAAGCTCTTCGACTGTCTGGGTCGTGCTCATTTTCTTGTCTTTCACCCTTAAATTTTCCTAGAAGAAAGACTCAGATGTTAAAATCTTTCTTAGAAGAAAAACGTTTTAAGGCTTGCTTCCCAGAACCAAAGATGCTAGTCAAAATCTTTATAATCGAAAACTTTTCCAGAGACGCCTTTTTGTCTGAAGAAATAAGATTTCCACTTAGCTGCAGTCTCCCAGGTGTTCACGAAACAAGTAAACTACATTCTTACGATCTGTCGAAAAATTTTGGAAGCTAAAGACAGGAGCTTACCTTCTTTACATAATCAGTCATAGACGAAGTAACTATTTCTTGGATCACAAATTTGGTCACGCGTTCTTCTCCCAGCATCTGTAACAGGAAATCCTTTGGGACCTGTTAAAACTTCGTAATCAGCCATCCCACCGCCATTCCCGCATGACATAATATTGTAGAATAAGATATACCCTCGCCAGATTTCACCGCGTGGTCCATGTGTGCAAAATATTTCTATACTCAAGGAAATCAATCCACGCTAATAATTCTTTGTGCAAAAAAATCAACCAAGAAATTCTTGATCAAGTGGCATAATCTACACCCAGTGGCATCACCACAGTTCTTAGCATTGAGTTGAACATTTTAGATGAATGAACATCGAATGCTTCAAAGCAATCAGAAGCCAACTGGCTACTTTAAAAGTGTACATAGAGGATCTGAGAATGTTGAAGAATTGCTCACCTTCGATGTTTTTCCTGAATTAGCACCGAAGGACAATGCCGAAATAAGAAACAAAAGAAAACATGGTTAGAGATCATATCATGAGAGGAAAAAGTTGCACACAAAAAAGCTTCGCAAGGAAAACAATAATGAAATTAGAAATTGATCCAACATATTGTTCTTTGGTTTTCCTAAAAAGTAGAGGAATCTGCTTTGACTGATTTATAAAGCGGATGAGTAGATGGAATTGCTCATGGACGTGGGGCAATCACGCCCCTCGACAAAATGAAAAATTCCAAAGCAGACCTAATGAAATGCCTAAATTTCAAAGATAGGCACAACTTCGAAGCACATTAATGAAATAGATGAGGTGAGAAAGGGTATCAGAACTAAGAAAGCATCCCAAATATGTTGAATAAAAATTTGCTCCATTATCTTCTTCTTTTCCCCTTAATTGCTCCCTTTAAATTTAAGGTGTCCCCCCCCAATGTTATTCCATTTTCTATTGACAGAAAATAGTAATTAATCCCCAAAACTGTTGCAATGTGGCACTGCTGCTTAATCTGTAGAAGAACACCCATAACTTAAAATGCCATGAGACACATGGATTTTCTGGTGTGATGATTTAATGTAAGTAGTGTAAGATTTCAGATATCTTCCATCAATATCAACAGATAGCAAAAATAACTTAGGTTATATTGAACTGAGAAATGCAACTTTCAAGGAGTTATTCGATTTAAATACATTAAACCATTATGGATAAATGTTTTTGCTTAGTCTACCTCCTTTCTGTCTACGAAACCCTGGAATTGGTGGTGCTGTCCGAGCAAGATTAACCAGAACCATATCAAACACCCTCTGTGTCTCTTCCCCAGTCACGTCTACTCGCAGCTGCCAAGGGAGATTTATTAGAGGTTTGCAAGTGATGCCTGAGAGGAATTACAGAGTTAGGCTATGCGAAATCACATATTAATCCAAGCGGTTGAGTCGTCCCTCCCCCTAGATCATTTTAACTTTGCCCTATCAAGGTCTCTGACTCATCTTATTTGACATGTTTACAGACCATTGTGGCTGAGATTAGCGCAGATTATCTATATTCAGCATTAGAGCAAAGCAACTTATAATGAGAGCATTTCATGTAAGGGCTCACTTGCATCTCATTTTCATTTTGAGATTCTACGGCTATCTTGGCATCTTTCAGAGTTATTGCCTTGACATCTTCATCCGTAATTGAAGCTTCTAAACCTGCAACAGAATTTGAAAAAAAATAAAATAAAGCTTCTGTTAAGTGAAATAACAGAGAATCATAAAGTTTTTTCTAGAGTAGGGAGTATTAAAGTGACCTGAACGAGCGGCTGATAAAGGCTCGGGCAAGTACCCCGGACATCTAACACGTTGAATGCGACATACTAATGGCCTGAACAAGAAAGAGATTAAGCCAAATAGACCTCTTCACAAAGCGTACAAGTTTGAAAGAGCTATAATTTATATCTCAAATGAGCTGTCAAGAAAGACTCTTTATTTCAGAAACCACTCCTCACTGCCAGCAGACAAGTTACAATCTTTTATGAGAAGAAAACCCACCAACATAAAAATGGAAACATGGTCCAACATATTTCCTCAGAAAATGGATTTATGAAACATGCAGGGAAGCGTTTTTATTCCCCCTCTCATGAGAAGCTATTTTCTACCTAAGTAGAGGCTATCTACCTTGGAAAGAAGTCCTGTTGCCTAAGGTTTAATTTGACAATTGTGGTGTCATGGAGGGCACAACTGTTATCCCAGAAGCTGCAGACACGAACCTGGTCTCACAAAATTCACAGACATGAACTGTATTAGACCTAAACGACATGATCATAAAGATTTCCTCTCAGGCAAACAGCAAATAAATGGCAGAGCAATCTTCAGTAGAGGCTGAAACTGAAACTGCAGAGGATAAATTTTCAGCTGACCCTTTGATGCCTAGTCCGTATTCCCACACTTGTGTTCAACAACTTGGCCGATAATGATGCCAATTGAAACCAAGCCCTTCAAATTTCACTTCTCGATGCCTCCCAGAGTTCCAAAAATCCGAAACGTTCACCCCGGTTAGCCTGAATAGGACGGAATTCACTATGTATTTTCCTCCATGCCCTCCACTATGAAAGTCTTCACATTTCAAAGTGATGGCATTCTATACCTATCATCACAACCTCCCATTTCACCGGTTTCTTTGCGTTCGCATTCGGATGTCAACCCCAAACCCCATCAGAAAAGTTCAATTTTTTCCCCCGTGCCCAGCACCATCACCCAGCAAACAAACCAAACATAGACAGAAGAACAGGCATTGAACAGTAAATGATGGGTTTACGGTTGGTTCTTACCCGGGACCTCGGCTGATGCAGCTGTGCAGCTGATAAGGACGCCATTGTCATCAACATCGATGCCATTTCTTCTTCGAGAAAAGGGGGGAAAAGCGAAAGCTCTTCACTTTTGCCTCGATTCTTCAACTGCCGACTGCGGGCTGAGCTTCCTATATGGACATGGCCGTCGAGCTCCACACGCGCATGCCCTTTTGCTGTCCAGTCGAAATATAGATTGGGTACTAGATTGATTACGACAGAAAATCCACACAGGTCTTTCGAGCAACCTTTTCTCTCGCCCCTAAATTTTATGTTCTATCCATTGTGATCCCTAAACTTTGAAAACTGCCAATATTAGCTCCAGACTTCCGATAAGGGACTTGATGGGCCATGCCATACTCTGGTGAAATGTCCCGCATTAGGAAAGTTCTATGACACAACTGTTCGGGTCAAAACGTGCTCAGGAGCAAAAAACAGAGCGAAGAACAAAAAAATAAAAATAAAATTATGCACATGATATGCGTGATTTGGGTCGACAGGGTGTGGCCTAACCCAGAGAATTTACTCACGAGCCCACAAAATCTCTCGCTGATAATAACTGCCCCATGAGCCAAGTTCCAGGCAAAATCGGGTTGAATCTGTACGGCCGAGGTCTGAAGCCCTTCGCTCCCACCACAAAGTTCTATCTTTTGGATGGTTTACGTACGTATGACATCCATATGTACAAACTTACATACCAGAAAACGAGGAGGTACCAGCACAAAAGCCTCCTTCAATAGTGTCCTGCATTAATGTAATTTCTTTTTTTGATAAGTTGCATTAATGTAATTTCAGTTTATGAAAGTATGTTCTACCAAATAATTCATGTGAATTAGAGCTATCCAAGTGTTGTAATGTAAATGAAATTGTGAAAACTTCGATTGCAAAACATTCAGGCGAGAAACATATGGCCTCGGAGATCTTTTAGTACTTGAAAAGGGATGACCTAGATTTTCTGAGACTGTCGTGTAGCCTAAATATGGACTGTTATACGGACCACTGGAATTCTTCTAGTTGGAGGGAAAGGTGAGTCCTCACCTAAGGTTTCAGCTGTCTGAGCCGGAATCTGAGTATAACTTCTGTATGGTTGTATTGAGATCATCATACCATGCCGCCACATACATATTATAGACTTGGTAAAGCTTTGTCGTAGATACGGCCCCAGCAGAGAAAACCTTCATATTGGGGCACTCTCGGATGAAGGTATTTTGCAAGGACGGAAATGTGATGCTGCAACTTGCTGAGGAGAAGCGTGTGAGGCTTGGAAGACAATGAAGTTCCAGGTGTTTAAGCTGTGGGAATGAAATCTCGTCTGCTTGGCTACTGTATTTCTCCCATCATTTCGCAGTCTTGTATGGTCATCCTGGCCAGTTTCGGCAGACCTCGAGCTGCTGAAGGTGCCATCAAATACCTTATTCCGTCGCACTTCTCTATATTCAACTTGGTCAAGTTCTCAAATGAATCACAGGCCTCCGGAAATACAGTCTTCAGACGGTGACATCTTTCTATTCCCAAGAGTTCAATCCTCTTGAGAATCTCAGCTGCTAAGGAGCCTTCTTTCCAAACATACCTCAAGTTGCACAGTTGCACCAACTGAAGTTCTCTCAACTTCTGAAGCGCCTTCAAATACTTTCCACTGTTGGATTAGCCGTCTTTACACGAAGTTATAATTCCCTGCGGACCGACGCTTCATCTAGAAATATCTCCTCAAACAAAAAACCACCCAGAATAAGACCTTCTATCTTTAGATTTGGGAAGTCGAGAAGGAATCTGGATAGAAAACCAACCGATCCTTCCCCAAAGCACGCTAAACATAGTATTTTGAGGTTGCGGAATAAGTCATCAAGAAAGTCACCATCCTTTATTATCAAAACATCCTCAATGCCCAAACCCAAGACCTCCAAATTGGGGATCACCTGCATAGACGCAACCAAACCAGTAAGTAATTGACAGTTCCATTGACAAGAGATTAGTCAAGCAAAGCCGCAATGCCCACTGTTACAGAATCACCCACGAGTTATTAGCTGATTCCAAAATGTTGAAACTTCAATCTGTTAGACAATCTATTTTCAGTAGCTAGCCAGCTGATGACCCTTCTCATATATAAAAGATCACTATACATAGCAGGGGTGCAGACAATACCTGTACAATAGATACGAGGGCTTGTTGAAAACCAGTATCATCTCCTTCACTGCTTTGTAGCGCTTCAGAAGCAAACATCTTCAGTTTGCCACACTCAAATGCATGTAAAGTCTTCAAGGATGACCAGTCCAAACTATAGTTAACAGGGAAAAGTCTCTTCAGGTTTTGCAGTCTCCTGAATCTTAATGAGGTCAGTTGTGGAAAAAGGAGCTGATCGTCAGGAGTTTGATCATTTAATATTTCATCCCATCTCGCAACGATTTTCTCCAGCACTGCACGATCAGAGATGTCAATATCCTGAAGCTGCACCAGACCTCTGGCCATTGAGGTTGGAAACAGGTACTCAAGATTCCCACATCGTTCAGCTCTCACTCTCTCTGGTTTAGCAAAGCTGAGACTTCCCCGAGGATCCCTATCCCATGTATGCCTCATTCGTGGAAGTCCAATGTAACACCCCAAAATCCCACCCGACGGAGAGTCCATCGGGTGTAGCACTTTGTCCTGGTGAAGTGGCTGCGGTTCAAGAGGTGGCTCCCACCCAGTCCGTCGGGTGTAGCACTTTGTCCGCATAGCACTTAGTTCAAACACTTCCGGCTGTTTTGTAACGACCCAACCCAATCTATGGAACTGGCCTAGCAACTTGTCAAGTCCAACCACCAAACCGAAATGCTTAAGCCCAAGTTGCTAGTAATCCCATAGACGGGTCTTTGTTGACCACTTTACTAACTCTTCTCCCATCAAGTGGGATTTTGGTGTGTTAGAATTATCTTCGACTCTCTCAATGGAACAGGTACTACTGCTGACTTGGCCCCTCTGCAGCTGGAATACTTCCTCAAGAGAATCACAGTCCCACACTTATAGTGACTCCAGATTCTGGAATCTCCCCATGACATTTGATAGGAACATAGCTGGCAGGTTCTTGCACTTTTTAACTTTCATGTTCTTGAGTCTGTAGAAGGAACCCTAGAAGAAGCTCATCATCCCACAGCTTCTGCAGATTCGCCATTTGGCAAAGAAGTATTTCCTCCAGCCTTGGAAACTCAATCTGTGAATTCCATATGTGAACTCTTCAAGTAAAAATACTTTGACATAATAGAAAAACAAGTTTAAGTAGAAAGGACGTTCAAGCAGCAGAGAACTGTGATGGAGGCCCCATGTGTATTCTACTGCTATGGGGCTTATGACACAGTTCATTCTATATAAATTCGAGTATAATATATATACAAATTCATGACAATTTGTATATGGTGAATCCAATTGTTTGGTGAGATTATTGCTAAGAAAACTTAGAAGTTGTCACGCGCAATGCACGGATTATCTAGCATCTATATGATATATGGGTTTTAAGTCATCTTCAGTACTACACAAGTAATGTATTCAGTTATCGGCTCCAACCTAAGTAGATTTGTGATAACCTCATTTTGCAGTTGTATCTTAAACTATCCTGCTATTCTCCAGTTGTAAAAGAAGTCTATGATTTCTGAAACAAAAGTGATGATGAGCTGAAAAAAGGTTGGGAGAAAGTTCCCATGGTTGCTGCTGAACTGAAATCCTCTTCAGATCTCTTATTTAACTTCAACTCATGATCGCTTGCAGTTGCAGGCCTCATAATAAATGTCTTAAAGTTGCAACACTTATCGATTTTAAGCTCTTCCAGGGAAGGAAAATCAAATGCACAACTTCTTGAAGAGCAACCAATAAGACTTTTAAGGCCCCACAGCCGCAATGACTTTAAACGAGGGAACGAGGTGGGCTCCATCACATCATGTCCACTTCCTCCTCTGTTATTGCTGACAATAACTTCCAGCATGTTGTTGCAGTCACCCAGACTGAATTTCTCCAGTTTCAGAAGATATCTTGCCGTGGCAATTGGTAGGAAATAGGTAAGGCTGTGACATCCTCGAGCAAAGATGTCCTTCAAACTAGGAAAAAAAACCACAACATTGGAGTCGCTCTCCAAATTGTGTTTCAGCTTTGGCAGATCAACCAATAACAGGCCTTTTAACTTGTTAAGCACCACAGCAGCAGCAGGCTCGCGTTGCTTCTTTTCCATGCCAGTGGTACCTGTTTCGAATATTACTTCCATCGAGGGCCAGTGGAATATCCGGGCTCATTTTAGATTACTCTTGAACCTCTCCACCAAAGCTGATGGGAAAACGGTTGTCAGGTTTTTGCAGTCTCTGACATGGATGTCTGTGAGGCGGCAAAGGAGTATGGCTCAGAAATCAGGTTATTGCTGTGCCAAATCTTATCGAGGTCGTTCATTTAAACAAGCTGCAAGACCTCCAGGCTTGGAAGGAGCACCTGTATCAAATGAGAGGAAGCATCATATGTATGCTTTCTGGAATTAATAAGACAAAATACTTTCTGCCCGCGAGTACGAAACTGTACTATACAACATACATAGATAGATGCCAGATATTAACACCCTATGTATCAAACATTTTATCTTATTATTTAAGAGGTCTTCACCGCAGGTTTAACAAGACATCCTTCAGTCGCCTTTTGATTGAAGAAGGATAGAGAGGCTGTTGCTGCGTCCTCCTCGGCAAGAGCTTCACCCCCTTTATTCGGCAGCAAGTAGTCTCCCATGGAGAATGCCTTCATTTTCGGGCATTCTCCAATCTCCAGAACTTTCAAATCAGGAAAACCGATCGAGTAATCTCCATGAGCAAAACTTGTCAAATTCGGCAACTTCTTTAAAAATAAAGAGGATAAAGATCGGAAAACGAGAGTATCTGTCAGTTTTCCTTCCTCTTCCTCCATAATAATGATTTTCTCCATCGACTGACATTCAGAAACTTCTATTTCTTTTATCCGCACGAGAGCTTTTGCAGTACAAAGGAAAGAGATACCTCATGCTGTTACATTTCGTGAACGTCAGTGACTTCAAGTTTCACAGTTGCAATACTCCCTGGGGATCTCCATTCCACATGCTCCTCGAGCTGGGCAGATCAACCAACTCCATTTCATGCAACAGCGGTAGTACTCTCACATTTACACTGAGGTTCAGCTCATCCAGGTTGAAAACATATTTCACTGTCGTGCAACTTTCAATAGTTAATGATTCCTAATTCCGAAGCTTCATTAGCAAATTGGAGTTGATAACATATATAATCGAGAGGTTCCCACATTCCTTCACAGTGAGAGAGTGTAGATTTTCTAACTCCAAAGACGAGTCCCTGCACCATATGTCATCCAATTTGGGTAGTTGCGATAATTCCAAGGCCTCCAACTTGGGGAATGAGATCCGCCAATTACAGAGAAATGCGTAACTTCAGGCTTTTGCATTTAATATGAAAACACATGAAATTGTCTCTGGGATCTGACGGAAATCCAATATTCCACATCACAATTTCTTCAGATGTAACAACTTATCAGCTCAAGGGAAAAAAGAAAACCACAAACATTCAAATAAACTAAAATAAATATATAAATGAATATAATTAAATGGCATCGAAGACTTAGATGCCATCCTCTGGAAAGAGCCATTGAAGCACACAAATTGTCCTCTGATGTGATCTCTGAGTTCATGTTGGGTAGAAGTAATGATTTATTTACTCTGCATAAGCTGGTGAACTCCGGTAGGTTATGCAGTGTTAACAGCCGTAGATTAGGCATCTCAACTTTGGCAGTCTTTATTGCTTCTTCTTCATCGTCCTTCATTTCTGCGTCAACAATCTCCTGAAACATTTCACATGCACTTATGTCTATCTCTTCAACTTGTGAAAGGTCCTTCACCACTTATGTCTATCTCTTCAACTTGGGAAAGGCCCTTCACCAAGGAATACTGGGAGAACAAATTCTTCAGCTTTCCACATAGTTTGACCTTCACAACTCTTAGTTTGCTGAAGGACTCGGGGAGCAAAATGGCCGTGACAGATCTTTTCCAAGTTAACTAAGTTCTCAAGCAACATGGATTCCAACGCTGTAAAAGCCGAGCATGGTAGCCATTTTGTCGAGCAAATGACAAATTGAACTAAGGGGCTATTTTGCACGTGAAGATGCTTCAACTCCTTAAACCCTTCTATGCTCAGCTCATAATGCTTTTCTTCATTCCTTTCAGCCCGTCTAAACACAAATCATGAGTCATCGGCAAAGTTGCCTGAACCCACTTTTCCAGGAGAGTAGTTCGCGAGTCTAGCTTGAGTTTTAAAGTTCTTGATTCTTCATGGTTGATGGACCAGTCCCAAGTATCACCTATGAGTATCCTGTATTTGGACAAATTCTGAAATTGGAGGTCTTTTGGGAGCAATGTGGTGTCGCGAATAAGTATGTCTAAGGTGGTCAGTTCGAGCATAGCATTCAGCTCAGCAAGCCTGGCATTGCTTTGCTGTGTTGCTCCATCGTCCTCCCATTGGGTGAAACTATCCTGCATGTACAGCTCTTCTAACCGAGTTAAGCTTTTCAGTACACCAGGTTCAATGTTCTTGAGCTTTGGGCAGTCGCTCAAGTCTAACATCCTCAGCTCACTTCCCAATAATGGTGACATCTTCCACAGTGCACACATCGACACACAAGGTTGTAAGGTTCTCTAAGAATTGCACGGATGAAGGTAATGAATTAAAGGATGGATAGAAATATCCAAGACCTGAAGTTCACCCATACCTTCAAAAAATGAATCTGGGATTTTGGAAGAATCAGTTTCTGCAAAAAATACAAACATCCTCAGTTCTGGACATTGCAATCCTTCGGGAAGTTGATGCGGCAAAAGACGTGGCAAATCGATATCTTAAGAAAAACAGGTTTTGACGACCTTGTTCAAGGGAAATGGATTCCAAAGCACAACTCACAGCCTTTGGCCGTGAAAAGACAACTTCACGAACCATGTCATGAATCTTGACATAATCACCATCATCATCCTCTAGCAGTGCGGAAACTTGAAGGCTATAGAGCAACGACATGAGTCTATCTCGCGCACCTTTGATTGTGTTGATGTCTTCCAAAAGTCCCAAACCAACCGTATGTCTGAGTAAATCCTCAACTGCTATTTGTCCAACACCCAGTAGGGAACAATTAAGGAACAGAGTTTTGAGTTCCTCACCTTCTAAATTCTTGTAACTCAACTCTATTCTCGAATATACATATTTTGATCTTCTGAGTTGCTCCAATGCGTCCTCCCATTGAGAGTGGTTGCTATTCTTCAATCTTGTACCAAGCGCTTTTAACAGAATGTTGGATCATCTGCTATGTTGCCCACCATCTTTCTGAATAACTTCCACTTCTCATCATATGTTAGAGCTTCACCTGAAAGTTTATCAGCGAATCCACTTTTACAGATAGCACATCTTCGCTGCTTGACGTGATCAGTAACTTGACTCCATTGTTGTTGCGAGGGATTCCCACCTTTTCGAAGCTCTTCCCAGAGATCATTCAGGATTACCAGCACCTTTTTCTTCTGAGAGTTTTCTAAGCTCCTCATCTGAGTGTTTTCTAACCTCCTCGTTCGTGTGGTTTCTATCCTCCTCCTCATCTTTGTGCTCTCTAACATCCTCTTTAGATGGAACGCTCTCCCCTGGATAGTTTCATCAGTGAGCTTCAAATCCAACATGTCTGAGATTTCTCCCTGAATCCTCCTCGTGTCTGGATTCGCAGATACATTCGCCATAGCAACCTTGTCAAATAGCTTCTCTGCCTTAACACGATTTATGACTTGCTTCATCAGCGAGGTCTTACCCCCACCAACTGGACCATAAACTCCGACTATTTTGATATTGGCATCCACTAGATATTCCAGGATGTCCTTCAACAGAAGAGTCCTTGACTCAAAGCCATCATATTGTTTTGTGGTTGGGTTGATGACAGATCCTTTAGCTGGTGGTGCGTTTTCACATGCTGTCGCTGCAGTCGTCCTTGTCAGAACTCCTTTTGGTACATCAGGGCGGGAGATGTCTACAGGCATCTCTTGAAGGAGTTCCTGGATAGTGTGCTTGGTCTTCACCGCCACTCGACCAATCATGTAGTGGGTCTGTGGTTGGGGATCCATCCTTGGAAGCAACTCTTGTTTGCAATTTCCCAGTCTTTTAACTTAGTCTTCGAATTTTCCTCTTCAGTCTTCGCTTTGTTGAGCCACTTCAAGACCTCATTTTCGACAATATGTCCGTTGCGTTCAGCAGCGTCGCATTTGTACTCGAGATGATCTCTGGCAACACGAAGCTTCTTCACTTGACTTTTGAGAGCCTGAATCTTCTTCTTGTAGAATCATGCATAACCAAACTGACGTCCAACAGGCACAATCATGCACTTGACGATCTCAACGGCAACTGAAACAGCCGAATCGATGGATGCCATTTATATATTTTCTTGATTTTTCAAATTCTTCTGGCTAGGAGAATAAACAGGGAAACTTAGAGATGCTAAAAACTCTAGTAGATCACCAGGAGAAGAAAGAAACTCCGAATAAAAACAGTAACACGACACCCGAAAGGGCACAAAGACGGAAATGCCTTAGGTTTCAGAGTAAGTGAAAATGGCAGGAAGATTATGGCTGTTTGCAAAGGAGAGCTCCTGAAAGACAGAAATGGCTGAAACAAATGGCTACGAAGAGCTACACTGGATCTATATCATATGTGGATTTACTTAATTATTAAGAAAAACATAAAAGAAGAAAAGAGAATTTGTACTTTGCTTCTGTGTTTGGTTTGTTTATAAGGAACAACGATGTTGTTGCACTCCTACTTATGTATGGTTTTGTTTAAGTTTATTCTTTTTCTTGGCGGAAAATATTATGCCTGGTTTAGCCCTGGAAAAAATGGAAAAAGAAAAACTTATATATTGGTTAATTTCTCAAACCATACATTCAGACCCTGCTTTCTTCCTCATTGTTATCAACGGACTCTGTTTAATTACATATATATATATATATATATATATATGTATACATATATGAAATTCCAGTCATTTAATGTGGTTTTTCCAAATAATAATCTCGTGTTTGTTAATTATAATCTTTCAGTAATGCTTTGTTTATTTGGTTATGCTTTGATTGCAGTAGATTTCTCGGCCCACAAGAAAAGTTGGTTGCTTTCAATTTCTTTATATTTGTTAATTAGTTGGTTACTTTACGAATATATAGACTGACAGTGGTTATCTAAGTGATTATATATAAATATAAGAAATCACAAATAAAATTTATGTATTTTTTTGTTAAAAAATTTATGTATTTTATATATTTTATTTGTTATTTTTTACCCATAATCTCTTCTATTTTTTTTTTAATATTACTTATAATCTTTGAGTTATGCTTTGTTTTTGTTATTATTATGCTTTGATTGCTTTGATAACTGAAATATATTACGTGTTGCTTGTAACACCCCAAAATCCCACGTTAATGGGAGAAGAGTTAGTAAAGTGATTAATAAAGACCCGCATATGGCCAGCTACTGGTGTATCCACTTCATTCTTCCCAAGAAAGTCATAAAGTTGGTGCAGCAGAAGTGCAGATCCTTCCTCTGGAAAGGCCTTGAGCAGCATATAGGAGGAGGAAAGCTCGGCTGGGAAACTCTATGTCTTCCAAAGTCTGATGGAGGACTCGGTATCAAGGACCTAACCCTGTGGAATAAGGTATGCGTACTCAAAAACCTTTGGTCTCTCCTCGTGCGTTCAGGGTCTCTTTGGGTGGCCTGGGTTGCTAAATATTTAATCAAAGACCGAAGTATTTGGTCTTTAAGGATACCTGGTGATTGTTCTTGGAACTGGAGAAAACTTTTGCAGCTGAGGACTTTGATGTCTCCCTATATCCGCTATTGTGTTGGCCCTGGTACGAATGTATCTTTCTGGTATGACAAGTGGTTACCGGTCGGTTCTTTAATAAACTATTGCACCAGGGGGCTCCAGTGCTTTCCGTCGATTAGGGAGCACGCAACAGTTAGTTCGATTCTGGTTGATGGATGCTGGCATTGGCCTAGAAGCTCGGATCTGCAAGCTGGCCTGCTCCGTGATCTCGCTAATGCAATTCAACTCTCTGATCGTGATAGGGTCACATGGACGGCTCACAAATCCGAGACATTTTCTGTTGCTAGTGCGTGGAAATGCTTTAGTCCCAGAAGCCAGAAGATGGAATGGAGGAACGCAATCTGGTTTGAGGGGCAGTTTCCTCGATCCTCTTTCATTAGCTGGCTTTGTATTCATAATAGATTGAGTACAAAAGATAGGCTTATGAGTTGGAGAATCTCGATTACTGCACCCGAATGCGAATTCTGTAGTTTGGAATTGGAGACCCGAAATCACCTCTTTTTTGAATGCCCTATCACCCAAGGGATTTGGAGAAGTTTATTAGACCGTGTTGGAATGAACAAACACAATGTCGACTGGAATACGGAACTTTGCTGGGTCTCCTCTCTCCGTGGAAAGAAGCTGGATATTATTTGTCTTAAACTTCTCTGGACTCACTACATTTACTGCATCTGGAGGGAGAGGAACGCCAGGCTCTACCGGAATCAAGTCTCGCCTCCAACAATTATAATACGAAGGATCTTCTCGGATGTGAAAGCAAAGTTGTCTGTTCTCCCTCGATTCTCATGCAAAATTGCACACTCTATCATTGCGAGGCATATGTTTCACCATTTTGATACTGCAACTAGTTGACTTGGGAGTAGCTCTTGGGTATTTTTTATTTTACTCCGTATAGAGGAAAATGGTATTGGTTTCTGATGTAAATTCATCTGTTATCAATGAAGTTTCATCATTTATCCAAAAAAAAAAAAGACCCGCATATGGGATTACTAGTAACTTAGGTTTAAGCATTTTCAGCTGGTGATTAGACCCCTCGATAAGTTGTTGTGCCAGTCCCATAGATTGGCTCGGGCAGTGCACAAGCCGGAAACAACCGAATTTCTAAGAAAGTAAAAATATTACGCTTGTGCTACCAACGTGGACGCATTCTTTACAGAGCATTCCTAGGCGGAAAACCAAAATTACGAAAGGGTATAAATCGACAAAGGAAAAAAATAAAACAAGAAAGAGACCAAATTGAACGAAAACTAATATAAAATAGTATGGTTTGATAAGAACGTAGTGGTGGTCGTGGTTAAGGAGTTGAAAAATAGAATTTCATGAGTTCCATACTCCGTCTATTAACCAATAGATTGAACGACGTGTACTCATAATTTCATTTACGGGCTTCATGCATGATATATCATTTATGCTCCATACATCAACCGCCTTATGAGAGAGACCCGATTTCAAGGCAAAATCGAGCTACAAAAATAACAGAGTTTTGGGTCATACATCAGGTCGCCACACAAAATTCGGTCCACTCTTGATGCCGTCCAGCTTGAGTTCTTTTTCTTCGAGTCCTCTTTCAGGCCATGAGCTCCATGCCTGAGCTTTCCATCAACGGTGCCTACATTCATGTGATTTCAGTTTGTGAAAGTCTGTTCTGCTAAATAATTCACACAAAGCGCTATGCAAGCCATGTAGTGTAAACAGAAATTGACGGCATCAAATTCAAGCGAGTAACAGATGGCCTCAGGATGCTTTTAGCATTCGAAGAGGAACAATCTGGATTTTCCGAGACTGTTATCTGTCCTGCTGTTATATGGACAGCTGGAATTTATTGTTGGAGAGGGAAAAGAGGATTCTCACCGAAGGTTTCAGCTGTCAGAACCAGAATCAGAATATAATTTCTGTATGGTTGTATTAAGATCATCAAACCATGCCGACACATACGAACTCTTTACTCGGTATAGCTTTGGTGTTGATACAGCACCAGAAGAGAAAAACTTCATATTGGGGCACTCTTGGATGGAGGTATCTTCTAAGGATGGAAATGTGATGTTGCAACTTGCTGAGGAGAAGCATGTGAGGCTCGGAAGTTTATCAAGTGCTAGGCACCCAAGCTGCGGGAAAGAAATCTCAACACTGGCTTCGCTATCATTCGCAGCTATTACTTGTCCGAACACTTGGCAGTCTGTTATGGTCATACTGGCCAGTTTCGGCAGAGCTCGAGCTGCTGAAGGTGTCATCAAGTACATCAGTCCATCACACTTCTCTATATACAGCTCTGTCAAGTTCTCGAAAGAAGCAGATGCTGCTGGGAGTAGAGTCTTCAGACAGTGGCACCTCCGTATAGACAAGGAATTAATTCTCTTGAGAATCTCGGCGGCTAAGGAGCCTTCTTTCCAGACATACCTCAAGTTGCACAGTTGCACCAATGAAAGTCTTCTTAACTTCCCAAGCGCCTTTGAATACTTTCCGCCATTGGAATATCCATCTTTATATGAAATTATAGTTCCCTGGGGACCGAGCGCTTCATCTGGAAATATCTCCTCAGACGAATAATTAAACAGAACAAGAAGTTCTATTTCTAGATCTGGGAAGCTGTCGAGAAGGAATCTGGATGGAAAACCAACTGATCCTTCCCGAATTGATGCCAAGCAAAGTGTTTTGAGGTTGTGGAAGATATCATCGGGAAAATCACTATCCCGTATCGTCAAAACTTCCTCGCTGCCCAAACCCAATGACTCCAAGTTGGGGATCACCTGCAAAGATTCAACCAAATGAGTAAGTAAAGGACAGCACGAAGTGAAATGGGATAAGTACCAAGGAAAAAAAAAATCCTCATATGCGCACTGTTGCAGAATCAGCCCCTAGTTCATTAGTCTCAAATCCCTGGTAAATCATGTGACATGGTTCAATCGTCTTACTAGCTGGCAAGATATCCCTTCTTATAGAATAAAGATCAGTATACATAGCTGTGCAGACAATACCCGTTCAATGGATATGAGGGCTTGTTGAGAATCAGTATCATCTCCTTCACTTCTTGGTCGTAATTCAGATGCAAATAGCTTCAGTTTGCCGCATTCATATGCATATAAATTCTTCAACAATGTCCACTCCATACTATAGTTAACAGGGAAAAGTCTCTTCAGGTTTGGCAGTATCCTGAATTTCAATGAGGTTAGCCGTGGAAAAAGGAGCTGATCCTCAGGAAGAAGAGTCTCATCTTCTTCTAATACTTCTCCTCTGGCGACGAGTTCTTCCAGCACTGCACAGTCATAGATGTCAATCTCCTGAAGCTGCAACAGACCTCTGGCCACTGAGGATGGAAATAGGTACTCGAGTTTCCCACATCGTTCAGCCTCCACTCGCTCTAGTTTAGCAAAGGTGAGACTTCCCTGAGGATCTCTATTCCATACACGCTTCATTCTTGGAAGTCTGACCATCTTCAGTTCTCTTAATGGAACAGATATTCCTGCTGAATCTTTTCCTTGTAATCGGAATATCTCTTCTAGTGAATCACAGTCTTCCACTTGTAGTGTCTCCAACTTCAGGAAGCTTCCGATGACATCAGATTGGAAGATAGCTGGCACGTTTTTGCAATCCATAACGCTCAGTGACTTCAGTTGACAAAAGGAACCAAAAGGAAGCTCATCATCCCAAAGCTTCTGCAGATTCCCCAAACCCTCAAGATATATATTCTCCAATCTTGGAAATTCAACCTGTGTGAATTCCATCTGAATTTATTAACGTAAAATAAACATATATTTATTTTAACAATTAGATAAACCGTATGATAATATTCAATCGGTAGAGAAGGTTCCATGTTAGTTGTGATGCCGGGGTCTCAATCCTATGTTATTAATAATTTTAATTCCTATATAATCATATAAAATCCGATGTTAACACAAATAAATAAAAAATAAATAAAGGAAGTAAGTTATCATTTCTTTAACGAACTTGTGATGAAAGAAAAAGGATTAAAGAAGAGACCTTCTCATCGAAAAGAGGTTGGGAGAGAGTGCCTACAGTTGCTGCTTGACTGAAATGATCTCCAAATCTCCGATTCAACTTCATCAACTCATGATCACCTACTGTTGCGGCACTCATGATAAATGTCTTCAAATTGTCACATTGATCAATAGAAAGATTTTTTAGGGAAGGAAAATCAAATGCACAACTTCCTGAAGAGAAACTAATCAGACTTTTAAGGCCCCACAGCTGCAAATGTTTTAGACGAGGGAAGGAGATGGGCTCCGATGTGTCATGCCCACCTCCTCCGTCTCCATCGGCAACAACTTCCAGCACGTTGTTGCTCTTACCCAAAGTTAATGACTTCAGTTTCAGAAGATTTCTAGCCGTGGCAAACGGTAGGAAATAAGTGAGGCTGTGACATCCTTCAACATAGATTTTCTCCAGGCTTGGAAAACCCACAGGTGCATGAGAGTTGCTCTCCAACACGTGTTTCAGCTTTGGCAGATCATCCAACAGCAGGTCTTCTAATTCATGTAGCATCACGGCAGCAGGGCCGCATTTCTTCTTTTCCACGCCAGCAGCAGCAGCAGCTGTTTCAAATATTAATTCCACCGAGGGACAGCTGTGTATGGCAGCTCTTTTCAGATTATTCTGGAGCCTCTCTACCAAAGCTGACGGGAAAACAGTTGTCAGTTTTTTGCAGTCCCTGATATGCGTGTCTCTGAGCTGGCGAAATGAAGATGGCTCAGAAATCAATTCTTCATTGTGCCATATGGTTTTGAAGCTGTCCATTGAAACAAGCCGCAAGTCCTCCAAGCTTGGGAGCAGCACCTGTTGTGTCACATGAGAAGAGTCACACAAAAAGTCATGTTTTCCATATGCTTAATATCTGTAAGTGCGAAATTGTACTGTAAGTACTATTTATTACGAAGTATACTTAATGAAAGTTTTTGCATATTGTTCTTAAAAAATCCAGCAAAAGGGAATCCCACCAGAGGCAAGGGCACGGCGACATTATAAAATTAGATTGCAGAGAACTCACTGATCAACATCAACAGCCAGCCCCAATATTCTCTAGTCTTTTTCTACCCCAATATGGATCAGTCTTTCTAAGCAAAGTTAAAAGTTTAACTAGGCATCTTTTGTCACCTTTTGACTGAAGAAGGATAGAGAAGCCACAGCTGCCGCGTTCTCCTCACTCAGATACTCGCCTCCTTCACTTGGCACTGAGTATTCTTGCATAGAGAATGCCTTCATTTTCGGGCATTCTTCAATCACCAACGTTTTCAAATGAGGAAAACTGATTGAGTACTTTCCATGCACAACAGCTGCCAAATGGGACATTTTCTTAAGAACTATGGAGGATAAAGATTGGAACACGAGAGTATCCGTCAGTTGTCCTTCCTCTTCCTCCATAATAATGATGGCCTCCATCATCACACATTCAGCAATTTCTATTTCTTTTATCTGCTCGAGAGCTTTTGCAGCCGACAAAGGAAAGAGATACCGCAAGCTGTTACATTTCACGACCTTCAGTAACTTCAGGTTTCGCAATTGTAATACAGCCTTGGAATTGCCATTCCACATGCACCTCAACTCGGGCAAATCGATCAGCTCCATTTCTTGCAACTGGGCGAGTACTCTCACATTTGTGCTGAATTTCAGCTTCTCCAGGTCGAAGATTTGTTTTACCATCATGCAACTTTCAACAGTTAATGATTCCAACTTCTGAAGCTTCGTCAGCGAATGAGAGTGGATAATATTTGAGAGGTTCCCGCATTCCTTCACTATGAGAGATCGTAAATTTTCCAACTCCAACAATGGGTCCCTGCACCATATCGCATCCAATTTCGGTAGTTGGGATATTTTCAAGGCCTCCAACTTGGGGAATGAGATCTGTCAACCATAGGAAATAGCATAAAACATTTTTGCTTAACGTAACTTTAAAATCATGATTACACGCATAAAATATGAAATTTCTTACGTCACAAATGACTTAAGAACCCAATTTTCACATCACAATTTTTTTGGATGTAACAACTTAGTGACTGAAAAAAAAAGGTACACAACGTCACGGCAATGAAAAGTATATACTCAACATAAGTAGCTGCACGGACTTACATGACATCCACTGGGAAGAGCCATTGTAGTTCCTATATCATTCTCTGGTGTAATCTCCAAGTTCATTGCTGATGGAAGTGATGAATTATTTGTTTTGTTGCACAATCTTGTGATCCCTGGTAGGCTCTGTAGTGTTAGCCTGCGTAAATTAGGCATCTCAACTTTCGCATTCCCTATTGCTTCATCTTCATCATCCTCCACTCCTATATTCACAACAATCTCCTGAAACATTTCACATGCATATATTTCTATCTCTTCAAGTTGTGAAAAGCCCTTCAGCAAGAAATGGCAGAACAAATTCTTAAGCTTTCCACAATTTTTGACCTTTACAACTTTTAGTTTGCTGAAGGAATCGGGAGTGAGAGGGCCATGACAGATCTTTTCCAAGTTGACCAAGTTATCAAGGAACAAGGATTCCAACATAGGGAAAGCACAGCACGGTAACCATTTTGTTGAGCGAACAACATAGTGGACTAAGGGACTGTTCTGCACGTGAAGATGCTTCAACTCATGAAACCCTTCTTTGCTCAACTCATGAATGCTTTTCTTTTTTCCTTTCAATCCATCCAAATAGAGATCATGAGTCCTCAGCAAAATTTTTCGAACCCATTTTTCCAACAGAGTATTTCGTGAGTCTAGCTGGAGCTTCAACGTCCTTGACTCTTTATGGTCAGTGGACCAATCCCAAGCATCACCTACAAGTATTCTGTAGTCGCACAGATTTCCAAATGGCAGATGTTTCGGGAGCAAGCTGGCATCGGGAATAAGTATGTCTACACTCCTTAGTTCATGCATATTATTCAGCTCAGAGAGCCTGGCATTCCTTTGTTCAGTTGCTTCCTCATTCTCCCATCGTGTGAAACTATTTTCCATCTTCAACTCTTCTAGCCGAGCTAAACTTTTCAGCACTCCCGGTTCAATCTTCTCGAGCTTTGAGCAGTTGCTCAAGTCTAACATTCTCAACTCACTTAATTGTGCTATCTCTTTTGGTAAGTGAGTAATCTTAGAACCCCTGAAACTTAGAACCTGTAGTCGTTTTAGCATCCCAATGATGGTCACATCTTCCACAGTGCACCAATCGACACACAAGGTTCTAAGCTTCACCAAGAATTGCATGGACGATGGCAGTGAATTAAAGCATACATTGGTAAAATCCAAGACCTGAAGTTCACACATACCTTCAAAAAATGAATCTGGGACTTCGGAAGTACCATTGTTGGCATAATATAGAAACATCTTCAGCTCTGGACATTGCAATCCTTCGGGAAGCCCGGCAACATCAACCCAAGGAAGGGATATTATACTAGTCCGCTTGAGCTTTTCCTTCGGCAATTCCTCCAATCTATAGTTATTATTCATCACCAGAACATGCCGATCTCTTGACGCAATAGTGATGGCTACTTCACGAATGATATCATGAATTCTAACATAGTCCCTATTATCTTCCTCCAGCAATAGCGAAGAAGTTTGAAGGCTATGGAGCAACACATTTAGTCTATCTCTTGCTTCTCTCATTGTGTGGATGCCTTCAAAAAGGCCTAAACCAACACAATATATGAATAAGTCCGCGACTGGTATCTGTCCTGTGCCCAGCAGGGAACAGATAAGGAACAGACTTTTGAGTTCCTCACCTTCTAAATTCTTGTAACTCAGCTCTAGGGTTGAATATACATCTTTCGATCTGCTCAGTTGCTTCAATTCATCCTCCCAATGAGAGTGGTTGCTATTCTTCAATCTCATACCAAGCGCGTTCAATAGAAGGGGCAAACCCGAGCATTTCTCTACCATTTCCTCCGCTATGGATTTCACTGCGGGATCATCTGCTATGTCGCCCACCATCTTTCTGAAAAACATCCGTTTCTCACCTACTTCTAGAGGTTGAACTGAGAAGTTCTGCAGAGAATCCATTTTCCTAGATAGCACATCTTGGTTTCTCGATGTGAGCAGTAACTTGACTCCTTTGTTGCCGCGAGGGATTCCGACCTCTTCCAGGTCAAGCTCTTTCCAGAGATCATCCAAGATTATAAGGACCTTTTTGTTCTGAGAGTGAGAGTTTTCTAACCTCCTCCTTAGTTGGAATGCTCTTCCATGGACACTTTCAACGGTGAACTTTAAACCCAACATGTCCGAGATTTCTCCCTGAATGCTCTTCACGTCCACCTTCACGGATACTGTCGCCATTGCCACCTCGTCAAACAGCTTCTCTGCCTTGACGTGGTTCATGGTTTGTTTCAATAGTGTGGTCTTACCCACGCCACCTGGACCATGAACTCCAACCACATTGATGTCAGCATCCATAAGAGATTCCACAACAAGCTTCAAGAGATAAATCCTTGACTCGAACCCAAATTCCTGTTTCACAACCAAGTCATTTCAAAATAATGCAATCTTCAACCAAAGAAATAATGTAATCCATCGTACCAAAATACATGCATGATCCAACAACACTGGCCATGACATTGCAATTATAAAAATACTCATTTAGAGATAGGTTACTCAACTCGAAAAGAATTTTTTTCCCTCTCAAATTCTTTCTCGGCTCCTTCTATTCAGAATATTATAGAAACTTATGGTGCATGTAATGTAATATTTATTATTGATCACAGAGGGTGTAGCGCAGTAGCGCAAGCTTTCGCCTGGTAACTAAAAAATCCCATGTTCGATGCTCATTGTGGGACTACTCATGCCTCTTTATTCGCACAGGGTAGATCGCGATGCCTGTTTTCTTTTAATAATTTTATTATATATCATATACTTAAATCTAACAGTTATAAGTTGTAATTTACGATTAATAAGAATATATTTTATTAAATATATTACTGTTGATAGTTGACTTTCACCAATAAAGTCGGTAAAGTTATATATCGTTAGATCATATTATGTATGAATACTCGTTTATTTTTCGGTAAATAAATACTCATTTATTTTAATATTACTATAGATGTGATTAGATATTAATTTTATCTTAAATAAAAAGTTAAAAAGTATCAAATATTATGTAGAAGATAAAATCTTCTCAAAAAAATTTAAAAAATTTTTTATTACATCAATCTAATAAGAAAATAATCATTTAATTTTAAAAATTCAAAAATTTGGTGAAAGTCTATATTAAAGATAACTGAATGACTACATATTATAAGATATATATACACACACACGTATCTTAATACTAATAATATTTTATCTTAAATAAAAAACTCAAGATTTTCAAATATTGTATTATATAGATAATAAGATATTCTAAAAGAGTTAGAAAATTATCTTTTAGAATTTTCTAAAAGTAGTTTTGTTAAGAATTATTTTAAAAATATTTAAAAACTCAAAAAATGAAGCAACTTAGATCGCATCATAAAATATTTTTTAAAACTTAAAGAAAATAATTTCTATAAAAATTAATATCACAATCCAAAAATCCGAGAAAATTTCATTTTGAAACCAAGCGTTATGAGGCCATCTAGTTAGGCCCACCATGTTTTTTCTTTTATATATATATATATATATAAGTTGTGGAGCTCGTACATTGCATGGGGTTAAATGTGGTATTTAACTTCATTATGGAGGCTCCTTAAAAGGGAGTGTTTATGGAGGCTAATCGGAGCACGTCACGTCGCAGATTATTGGATGGTTGATGGTGATGAAATAATAAGAAGCGTGTTACTTAACAAGAAATTTATTATTTAACAAAAAACTTATTATTTTGTACGAAACTTATTATTTTGAATATAACAAGACTTTTGTTAAATAAGAAAAAACTTATTTTTTCAGAGCCTCCGTAAATCCCATCTTTTAAGGAGCCTTCGTACACTAGCAACACTCTTAAATGTGATTGTTTTTTCGTTAATTTATTATATAAATATGTGCCACTAGCCAAGCCCACCATGTTGTTTGCCACCACCGCGCCTCTTGCCCTTCTCTCTCTCCGGAGAGAGAGGGACGATTTTAGCAGTGGTGGTAGCCCAACGCCGGCAACCACTGTTCCTCCCTCCATTTTCAATCTAGATATTTTTTATTTTTATTTTTTAATTAAAATTTAATTTTCATAATTTTAAAAATAAAAATATTTATTTTCTGGGATAAGTTAGTCGTTTCACTTTACTATCCTAATCCTAAACCTACACATACTCCAAACACTTGATAAGACATTATAAATCTAAGGGATTTAAAATCTTATCCCATCTTGACCTTATTCCAATCCTTAACTTAATGATCAAACGTAGTCTTAGGGACTAAAGTTTAACAAGGAAGGACCGAATTGAAAGGTATATAAGACTAAGATGAAAGAACTTTTTCGTGGGGGACTAAATGGAAATGATTTGAAAATCAATTTGGAAAGGCCAAATTGCACAACAGAGTATTGGTGGCAAGTGTTAAATGTCGACCATTTTCAAGGGAAATGACTGAAACCATTTCTTGGCAGTAATAATGGATTTCCGAAAATGGTTTCTTTCTGATAAGGACATATACGGAGAAAATCAATTTGAACAAACTCGCGTTGGTTCAAAACAGTTTAGCTCTAGTTCCGCTTAAATAAAGTCTCGGGTTCGAATTCTTGTGAATGCAGAAAATTCACGCTAAGGGAGCTTTATCCCTTAGTGAGCCGACCCGGCTTGACTGGATTAGTCGAAGCCTAATTGGCCTTTCAGATATCAGAATTCACACCGAAAAAGACATGTACGGAGTCACAGAAGGAAGAGATAGAGGGGAGAGGAAGAACATTTCGATCGTATCTCTTCACTGCTTAGTTTGGCTCGAGAGTTTTAGATAGAGAAAGCTTGGCTAATATGCTAAAAAATTTTATACCTTTAGGTTGCTCTGATAATTCGGAATGTATAAAGCTTCTACAGAAATCGATTTGGTTAAGTAGTTTAAACGTTATCGAGCTTTTCGTTTTCGGGAAAAAAAAAAACTATGATGAACAGCGCTTTTAACCTGAGTTTTCAAACTGATGTTGCGATCTTTTGACCCTCCATTTGATTCTAAACTTTAGTTCATAATACAAGGTTTCCGTAGACACTAACAGTGCAGTATTTCAAAGTCTGTAGAGGGGAGAACCGACCCTTTGTAGTTGGCCCGACGTGCAGCCTGGAGCTGTTTTCAACAGCACGCACCAGGCACTTCTTGGGGCTCGTTTGGTTCGCTCCTAAATCGGATTTCAACGATTTTGCACGTCGGGCACTTCAGCGTCTAATCCCGGGCCACAAATATTTTGAAGGGAGTTTCCGTAGTGGGATGTCTACTTTTGATTTAGTTGTTGTTGTTGTTTTTTTTTTTTTTTAAGAAACCGAGAATACTGTTTTTCAAATATTTTAGACATTGACCGGAAAAGTGAATTTAAGTGCCAAAATGTTTGTTCAGGATGTTTTCGAGATATTCTAGACGAACATATTGATTCGGGACCATGGTCGACAGTAAGGGTAGTTTCGTCATTTTCAAGTACGAGATTTCTCGAACCACATATGGTAAGTTAGCTTGTATGTGGGAATCAGTAATGCTGAGGTACTTTGCTTATAGGTTTATCTCTTGATCCAGATCCATCAGCTTTGAGCTATTAGTTGAGGACACTTGAAGTCAGTAATCATGACTCATTTCTACCATTACAAAAGACTACAATGATATTTTATGCATTTTATGAAATTAGTTGAATTACTATGTTGCTAAAAACAAATTAATTATCGATGTTTGAAAATGAGGATCAGCTATGGAAAGCTTATTGAGGTCTGATATTATTTTATTGAAATGAGTTGATAAGTCCGTTGATACTGGATTTATGGCTTTACAAATGTTGGAATTATGATATGTATAGTTTATTTGTGAACTTCCCATTGACTACAGAAAATTTATGTTACTTGAGTAACAAGCTCATTGGATAGTGAATTATTGATTTATAAAAATAAAAGTGACCTTTTTAAGACCTTTTGAGAATACGAATTAATTGAATTTCGACATATTTGACGGTGATAGGAGATTATTTAGAACTTATGGAATTTATTTGAAATTGATATATTAAATTCATCATGTTTTTAAGGCTCCTTTCTCTACTAAATTATTAGGTATCGCGATACTATTAGTGATTGTTGCCAACGGGATATAAATTGACATAATGACTGTTACTAGCGGGATATAGATTAGCATAATGACCAGTGCCAATGGAATATAAATTGGTATAGTGGGCCGTAGTGTTAAGACAATGAGCACAATTATTTAAATTATTGAATTTATATTATGTGAGTATGTTCAAATCATCGATTTTCAGTTATGTGGATATGTTTTGATTATTGAACTTTAATAATGTTTGGTTTATCTGTTTACAAAATTGTGGCTGCATGTTTCAGAATAATTGTTTAAATCTGATTATTGTATTGTTTTCCAACGGAATATTCAAAAGTAAGTCTCCTTATGAATATAATTTTTCTCATGAATTATATTTCAAAACAAAATCACTTTAACGATGCTTGATCGGGTAAGATTGAGTATTGGTTATTTGATCAAAACTCATGTTTTTCTTCTTTTTTTTCCTAACCCAGGGGTGTCCGGATTTTGCCCGCCTAATCCCCGAGAATCCATGAACTCTTGGCAACACATAAAATAACAATCATGCCAAAGATGCTCCAGTTGTCCCAAGGTTTTTGAATCGGGAATCGGATGCATGAGCTCATCCTTAACCACTAGGCCAAATCCCTTTAGGATATCAAAACTCTTGTGTTAATAATTGGTTTTCCTATGAAACTAGGCTATTGAATCCGTGCATTGCATCGATTTTGTACAGAAATTTTATTATGAAGTGTTATATATTAAGACTATAATTAATATATGTAAAACTTTAATACGATAAATTTCATACCCACGCTGGATAATAATAATTTAAGAGCTCATCAGCAAATAATTCAAATAATTCATGTAAAATATTTCATAGGCATGTCAATTATCAATTCAATTTATAAGAAAATAATTACAAAATAAAAAATTACTAACTGTTGTTAATGAAAGAAGATTAATAATCATAGAGTTTATAAAATTTTAACATTATGTATTACAATTGTCTTTTTTTTCATTTATATGTCATCTATTAGGTTCTGTAAATTTGCATAATTTTAGATAAAATGACGATCACTTCGATGAGAGATTTTCTTGATTTAACTTTTATAAGGCCAATAATGATTATTAAAATTAATTAAGTGAAGATTAATAATTCTTAATTTCTTTAAAATTATGTATGTTTATTTAATAATAAAATAACAATTACTTATAAAATAATAATAAGTTATTAGAATTCTTCTTTAATGCCTTTTTTGGATATATTTTCTTAATAGAAAATAATATTCCATTTCTATATAACATACTAATTTATTAAGGCATTTACTATTTTACCCATATTTAATAGAGACATTTACTATTCTACTCCTATTGCTAGAGTACAACTTTATGTGTATATATATATATATATAGATTAATTTAATTACTAAATAAGTAAAGGATAGAAGAGGAAATGACATCAAACTACCAAAGAGATAGAATCGCAAAAAAAAAAAAAAGGTAATCATCTGAAAAAAATTCACCATCTTCGCATTTCCTCTTCTTACTAAATATTTATTAATTAATTATTTTTCGTGAGCTACTGATTAATGATTTTGATGTAAAATAGAATCATTGGAATTTGTCTCTTTTTTTTCGATTACGGAGAAGGCCCAAGACCTAATACAAGAGAAATACTAAATAAGTAATAAAGGGGTATTGGTAGTTCCATTAAATATTAGACCTTTAACTTCCAGGTTACCAAGCGAGGGCGCTATTACATTACATCCTCTTTTGATATTGGAATTTGGTCTTTGCCCATATGAACAGACAAACTTTATATACACTTTATAAAAGGTAAAATAAAAACTTTGTATATTATTCTAGATGGATGTTTGCCCATTTATTTTGGAAAAATATGACTTAAATTTTGTTCATATTGATCTACCGAAAAAAAAAATATTTTTTCGTATTGAAATAAACTTTTCTTCAATTATATCTTCCTATTGAATGAAGATTTCCTTACACAGACTAAACTCATTGTTAGCATTCCATAAACAACTTAATCGTGGACGAGTTATTTGCAAGATATTCATATTACTAGGACTGTACATTGTTCAATACACAGCATCTAAAAATTATATCTCATTGAAAAACTGATTTTTTTTTAGCAGGTAAGAATTCGTACCATAATATAATACAATATAAGAGTCTGGTTATGAAAGTATAGTATGTAAATGTGATAAAATATTTTGACTACACATGAAGATAATATGAACATGGCAAAATGTAACAACAACATTTGCTTAGTAAGATTAAATATACATAAATAATTTTATTCATATAAATGATCTAATATATATATATGTGTGTGTGTGTGTGTGTGTTTGAAAATATGTACATATAATTGGATCAAATGTTATAGTAGACGTGGTTGAATTGGGAATGAGAAATAATAAATTTAGTATTGTGTGGTTGCAAAGCGCGGGTTCACCCTAGTGATTGAGGAAAAACGTTGAATTGGCTGAGTTCAACGTGGAGAAATCGACCCATAGAAAGTGAGCTTATTCTTAACACTTATCTGCTAAAGATAAAATGAAAAATATATTAAATGAATCAGTTAACGAATATAAATAAAATCGAAAATGGGAGAATATATATGTATAAGCATGTGAAGAATTGGGATGTTACAACAATAGAATAGGTGCAATATATACCTGAAACGTCGTTGGGTCAATGACAGCCCCTTCTGGCACGTCAGGGTGGGATATCACTTGAAAGTTGCCCTCTCCTCGAAGTTCCTGGATAGCCAGCATAACCTTCTTCGCCTTTCGACCGATCACGTAGCGCGTCTTCGGGTTGGGGATCCATCCGTGGAAGCATCTCTTCATTACGACCTTCCAGTCTTTTAACTGTTTGTTTGCATTCTCTTCTTCAGTCATCACATCGTCGAGCCACTTCGAGACCTCATTTTCAACAATTTCCCCATTGCGTACAGCTGCATCACATCGCGTCTCAAAACCAACTCTGGCATCATGAAGCTTCTCAAGTTCACCCTTGAGGGCCTGAATGTTCCTCTTATAGAATAATGCATAACCAAACTGACGTCCAACAGGCACAATCATGCTCTTTGCTATGTCAACCGCAGTTGAAACAGCTAAATCAACAAAAGCCATTTATATTTTCTTTAGGAGAAAAAGGAAGGATGATTTTTCTTCTTTTATGGTCGAAAAAGAAGCTTTGAATAACAACAAACAATAACACCACAAGAGCAATAACCTTTTTTTTTTTCTTTTGATAAGTCGAAAGAGCAAGAATTTTGAAGTTGGAGACACTTGGAGTATATGCCTTATCAAAGAAGAATATATTTTTATATATATTATTTTTATGAACAAAACAAATGAACACTTGAAATGACGACCAAGTTCCTGAGAACTTTTTGTAATCTGAAGATGGCAGAAAAATGGAGTATTGAACTGTGGTTCGCAAAGGAGAGGTCTGCTTTCTTCAGAGATAGAAATGGCTGAAAAAAAAATGGAACAACTGAATAAAAGATAGATTGGAAACACCGAATAACAACAAACAATAACACCAAAAGACCAAATTGGAACACTTGAGAATATGCCGAATCAAAGAAGAAGAAAATGCTTTTGCCTTTTTTTTTTTTTGCTTTTTTTTTATGACCAAAATGAACACTTGAAATGACAGAGGTTCAGAGAACTTTTTTCGCAAACTGAAGAGAAGATGGTAGAGAAAGGGAGCAGTATGAACTATGGCTTGCAAGAGGGGAACGATTTGCTTTCTTTCAAGAGTTAGAAATGGCTGAAACAGATGACCATAGCATGACAAATAGAATATTAAGGCTGCGCAACCTCACTAACGACAAGCTCTCTTTAGTTGCTCCACACAGCAGCCGATGAATTCTTGCTTTTAAAATCAAAACATGTACTCTTCTAGGAATTATTATGCTGTATAATAATAAGGCATAAAATATTGTACAAGGGCCTCCATCAAAAGCATTGGTTGTCAAATGACCTTAGCAGTATATTTTTTAATTTAAAAAATAATTATGTCGATTAACAAAGACTTGCAAATTATATTAAACAAAGACTTGTCTACTTGACCGGTCCATATCCATACATGGCCCCGCATATTTATATAATAGATACCATACCTAATACCACAACCCATGATTCCACATATAAATTAATTTTTTCTTAGGATAAATAAGGTTATAATAAATTGCTAGTTGTTTTTCCCCTTCGGATGAATTTGATTTATTCTCCTTGTCGCCTAGCATAAAAATGTTTTATATCTATTTCACTAGCTAGGCTCAAGAAAAGATTAGTTCTAATTAACAGCAGTTATTTAATTTGATCATATTAGAGCATGTAGGAAGATCCCCAATATCTTTAATAATCTCTTCGTTCCATAGCGAGCAATGAACGTGAAGAGTGAACGCTGCTAGGAGACCTAATGACTGAAACTTTTCATATCCTATACTTGATTTCACATGCCCACTTTGCAATAAGAAATTGTTTTCTGACCTGAAGTCATGGATCATTATACACTTTAACGTGGGATGATTCAGACAGTTTGGCGATTTTTTTTTAGTAAGGTCTCGAATTTAAGTCTTGTGAATGGAGAAAATTCACGTCGAGAGAGCTTTACTCTTTAATGGGTAATTTCGGCTCAAACTGGATTGGGCATCCGGGAATCGGGATACACATCGAAAAAATCTCTAGTTTATATATCCATTGCAGGGAATTGGGCACGCGTCCCTTTTCTGTTTTTTTTCACTTCGCCCATTCTTTCCTCATTTTTCCTACAAAGTTTTATTCTTTCGCGTTTTCATCCCTTCGATTGATTTCTTTTCACATCCTTCAAAAGAATTTCAAAATTAATATATAGATGTATATAATCTACCAAAACAGATCACACCCTGCAAAAGTGAAGTCGAGTATTATTTTGATATTCACGTGCATATTTATTTTCCACAAAATAATACTACAACTTTTGTTTCTATAAAAATAATGGAGAATGAAAGGAAAAAGTGGGTGTTATTTGATTGGCGTGTTAAAATATTTTTCATCGTGATGTATTGGGATTTTAACCGAATTTATCATTTCTTTCTTCTATCTTATCTCTTATTTTATTTTAAAAAATAATATAATATAATGGGTTAATTTCATTAAATTCAATAATAAATTCAAGTATCCATATATCTTAAACTAATAATGCCAAACTAGAATTTGGTTTTTGGTGTTAATTTAGTACTTTACGTATCAAAGAAGAAGATTTTTTTTTATTTTCATTTTTCTGATGACCAAAATGAACACTTAAAATTATGACCGAGTTTCTGAGAACTTTTTTGGCAAACTGAAGAGAAGACGGCAGAGAAATGGAGCAGTATGAACTATGGCTTGCAAGAGGGGAAAGCTTTGCTTTCTTTCAAGAGTTAGAAATGGCTGAAACAGATGGCCATAGCATGACAAATAGAATATTAAGGCTGTGCAACTTCACCAACTCTGCAATACTATTTGCTTTAAAAATGCTAACCACGTCTTCGTCAAGATAGTGCAATTTATAAAAGAAGGTCATGGCCGCCAAAAAGTCTTCGCTAGGTAACATATATCCACCAACGACAAGCTCCCCTTAGTTGCTGCTACACATGCACAGTAGACTAGCAGATGAAGAGACTCTGCTTTTAAGATGAAAACGTGTTCTCCTAGAAACTATTATAATGTATAAGGCATAAAAATTATTGTACAAGGGCGCCGTTAAATGCATTAATAGTCAGATGACTTTAGCAGCAAATTGTTACAGTTCAAGCAATAATTATACTAATTAACAAAGACTTGCAAATTATATTATCAAAGACTTGTCTACTGTCTAGTTGGCCAGTCCCTGTCAAGACGTCGTCTTCGACAATTTCTCCATTGCGTACAGCAGCATCAGATCGGTTCTCAAAACCAACTCTGGCATATCATGAGCTTCTCGACTTCAGATTTGGGAGAGCCTTGATGTTCTTCTTGTAGAATAATGCATAACCAAACTGACATCCAATCACGGTAACTACCATCTTCTACACTCCTCAGAGCAACTTAGCAGTGCCGCCTATATGGAGAAAACTTGGATATTACTTGCACTGCTGGTTCTGATAAGAAACCAGATTCTTATCATAATAAAAACTAGAGGCAACCCGGCTACGCGCAGAAATCATATATAAAAAATTAAAATTAAATAAGTATCAAACTATTACACTTCGTTTGGTTTCGGAATCGCGGTTTAAAATTTTAACTTTGATTTTAACTCAATATACTACATAACAAAATATAATTTTCCAAAATCAAACTTGTGGGCCCCATATATTATTCAATATACAATCGCATACACTACACAACAAAATTGGTGGGATCCACAGACCCTATATTTTTTTTTATCTTTTTCCACAATCAAGTTAGTGAGTAATTATGTTTATAAAATTTACCATTTTAGCCTCAATTTTATGGTTATTATTAATCGAATTATATGCAATGTGGGCAATTTGGGAAAGTAAATGTTAGACCAAATGGGTCTTCTTCCTTTGTAATAGTATAGATAGATAAATAAATAAGATTATCCGATTCAATCTCTTTAGCATTCATAATCTCACGACCAATAATCAACATTAGCATCAATCAGCTGTATGTATTTCTATGCGCTTAGCTGTTTGATCATCTGTCTAGAAATAGCACATTCACTGTGCCTGCAAAATAAATACAAAAAAGGTACTGCAATTACATCCCACCTGCAAAGCATGCATTTTTCCAACCTAATGTAAGAAAAGATTACCATATGAATCTATGATAGCCTTGAATTTGAAGTTTTTCGGAAGGCGACCTAGGAAGCAGTGTGAAGCTGCATTGCACTTTTATCGGCTGCCGATGACAGCAAAGATTCTCTATTGTGAACACTGGAAAGAACTTCATGTTCACAGCTGCCGGCACAACCGGCCTACTGTTACCCGGGTTCAGTGGAAAGAGTAATTGATAGTAGCCATCCATTATCGCTGTTAAATTGCAGGTTTGCTGCCACCTTTGGGATCTGTACATACAGAGGAACGGCTTCATCAAGTGTGAAGCAAAACTATCAAAAGGCGGAAGGTCTTCAGTCTTCACTGAGCAATTTCGTTGCTTTCTATATCTTATTAACTTTTTTAAAATTTTTTATTTTTTGTTGAATTATCTCTTAGTCTACCCATTAAAAAAAAATTCTCTCTCTTATTCAATTAATTGTTTCCTCTTTTTCTCTTCACTTGATTTGTCTTTAAGAGAACTTGGATCTCAATTCTGCCCCTATTAAGATGGGATCTCAATAGAGGTCATAGGGTAACGACTTCATGGAAGGAGGTAGGTGTGAACTGTGGAGAAGAAACAAGGGGGCTGGGGCGGGGAGAGAGGGGGGGGGAGAGAGAGAGAGAGAGAGAGAGAGAGAGAGACCAAAAGCTCGCCGGAATTTTATCGTCCATAGCCTCCCTGTCTCCGAGTTCTACCGCCGAACCAATCACTCTCTTCGTCTTCTCAATTGACGGTCACATTTTCACTGAGAAACACATCATCAAATTGGAAAATGTAGAGGTTCTGTTTATGGCAATCAGAAGATTCGAGAAGGAATAGGGATTTCTTTCTTCTTCTTTTTTCTGGAAAAATCAAAAAAGGAAAAACTTAAAAGAAGGAAAATTATTGGATTAAGTCCCAATGAGGGGTAAAAAGCACCGGAAGTTCAAAACCTTTTACGAATGTAATATTTTGGTATAAATTCTTTTTTTTTTGTAAAAATTAAATACAGAACGTTTAAAAATATTACAATCAATTACATTCCATCAATTTTCATTAACATTCGTCAAAATTTTTATGACGTGGAACCACACGTGTCATATGTTACTCCACATGGCACTTGGGAGCTGACCTGTGTTGGCGATAATATTCATTGTATTGACCGAGACAGAGATGAAAAGGGAGATAGAAGAGAGAGACAAGAGAAAGACGAGAGACAAAGATGAAGAGAGAGAGAGAGAGAGAGACAATGGACGGGGGGTGCTCCGTCAGTTGGGGTTGCCGGCAGGTGTTCCCCATCCCTTTGCCTTCGGTTGGCGTTTGCAGAGACGGAGGGAGAGAGACAATAGGGAGATAGGAGATGAGAGAGACGAGAAAATTTTTGTTTTGTTTTTTTAATGTTTTATTTGATTTTATAATTAACTCAAATTCAAGATATGAATTTTTTTATAGTATTATTTGCCATATTAGACACTTATAAGACACGTCAGGTGCCACATTAAAAATCACTAACACCGTCAGTGTCTAATTGATGGAACGTAATTAATTACAATATTTTTAAACATTCTATACTCAACTGTTACAAAAAAAAAGATTTGTACCAAAATATTATATTCGTAAAAGGTTTTGTACTTCCGATGCTTTTTACCCACCCAATGAGCAAGACAAAAGGGAAATCACCACATATAATTGATTCAACCTTTAAAACGATGAACACTGCAGTGTATTGAGTCTCCCTTCGAGGATAATTCTTAGATTCAGTGAGTGGATATTCAATCGTACGAAAATTTTTGCACTTGAAAAATTACGTTTTGTGCGAGGAGAATAACGTTTCGTATAAAATAATCAATCATGTATAAATCAGTCGACTGATTGTTTTGTACAAAACGTTATTTTTCTTATATAAAACGTTATTCTCCAAGTACAAAAACTTTTCGTACGATTGTATATTCAGTCACAGAAACTAAGAATTTCTCCTCTCTTTAATGAGTTTATGTTTAATTTTCTTTTAAAAAAATAATTACAGTTATTTCCGATTGGGTTTGGTCTGAATAGAGACAGAATTTGAGAAGCAGCAGTTTATTATAATGTGGACCCCACTAAGTTGATAAAACTAACGGAAAAAGTCACAGAAAGATGAAATGAAAAAAATTATTAAAACTAATGGACCAAAACAGAAAAGTACTGAAAGCTATTAGACGAGAATAGAAAACAAAAAATAGGAAGTTGACTAAAATAGAAAAGTACTTAAAGATAGTGGACCAAAACTATACTTTTCCCTTATTCATTTATTGTGGTTTATCATAGTGATTAGAAAGCAGACAGTGGTATAAAACGTCACTTATGCCCATTTCATCTTTATCCTACCCTCTAATTCAACTGGGGATCAAAACATATCATTCATTCACATGCTTTATTTTGAGTTTTCATCTATTTCTTAACTTTTACTTGTGAAGTATAAAGGCCAAAATTTGTGAAAAGATATCTGCTACACACCAATCAGAATTGCTCCGAGTGAAGGACCCGAGACTCTACGTATTGATCTTCGATTATCACATTCGTGGTTTTTTTTTTCTTTTACAAAATTTACGAATGATTTGGATTGCACGATGGGTCATTGCCCTGCAAAGTTGAAGCCACTCTCAACATCATCCAATGTCTCATGTCCTTTTTCCTCGAGTCCTCGTGCAGCTCGGTTTTTACACTAAGCTTTCCTGCATTGCCAATAACATTATTAAATATTAATATATATACTATATGCACTGCATAAGAACCGCTTCCGCATCTGAAGAAATAGAAATTAAGCCAGCAACCACAGAAAAGGCCAAATATTAATTTGCGCATACGACATTACCGAAATCAGCAGCAGTAAATTTCTTTTGGTTTCTTGATATGCCCCTTGATATTGTACTCTCGCCTACAAATGCAGTACGTATGAATGTTAAACGGCCATCCCTTGGGATGCAGAAGATAAATTTATGGGAGCCAAATTACGTAACTGAAAAATATTAGGTGTTGCCAATAAATATTGCCTGAGCCTTAGCTTTTAAAATGATTGATGATGAGCTTGACAGGAAAATTTTCATGTTGCAACAATTCTTAAATATTATGTAATTTTTCATTATTTTTAGAGAACATTTAATACATCCGTGAATTGAGAAAAAATTTGTTTAAATATTTTTTAATTTTATTGGGATTTTTAATAATATACTAAATGTTACAATTTTATCAAGAACAAAATAACTAAAAAAAGCAATAAAACTTAAATTTTTTGGTATAAATTCTTTTTTTTTTTGTAAAAATTAAATACATAACGTTTAAAAATATTACAATCAATTACATTCCGTCAATTTTCATTAACGTTCGTCAACATTATTATGCTGTGGCATCACACGTGTCAGATGTTATTCCATGTGGCACATGGGAGCTGACCTGTGTGGGCGATAATATTCATTGTATTGACCGAGACAAAGATGAAAAGGGAGATAGAAGAGAGAGACAAGAGAAAGACGAGAGAGACAAAGATGAAGAGAGAGAGAGAGAGAGAGAGACAACGGACAGGGGGTGCTCCGTCGGCTGGGGTTGCCGGCAGGTGTTCCCCACCCCTTTGCCTTCGGTTGGCGTTTGTAGAGACGAAGGGAGAGAGAGAATAGGGAGATAGAAAATGAGAGAGAGAAGAGAAATTTTTTGTTTTTTTTTGTTTTATTTGATTTTATAATTAACTCAAATTCAAGAAATGAATTTTTTTATAGTATTATTTGCCATATAAAACACGTTTGGTGCCACATCAGAAACCACTAACACCATCGGTGTCTAATTGATGGAATGTAGTTAATTGCAATATTTTTAAACATTCTATACTCAACTGTTAAAAAAAAAGAGAGAGATTTGTACCAAAATATTATATTCGTAAAAGGTTTTGTACTTCCGATGCTTTTTACCCACCCAATGAGCAAGACAAAAGGGAAATCACCATATATAATTGATTCAACCTTTAAAACGATGAATACTGCAGAGTATCGAGTCTCTTTTCAAGGACAATTCTTAGGTTCAGCAAGTGGATATTCAATCGCATGAAAATTTTCGTACTTGAAGAATTACGTTTCGTGTAAAGAGAATAATATTTCGTATAAAATAATCAGTAATGTACAAATCAATCGACTGATTATTTTGTACGAAACGTTATTGTATATTCAGTCACTGAATTTAAGAATTTACCCTCTCCTTAATGAGTTTATGTTTAATTTTCTTTTAAAAAAATTAATTACAGTTTTTTTCCGTTTGGGTTTGGTCTGAATAGAGACAGAATTTGACAAGTGGCAGTTTATTATAATGTGGACCCCACTAAGTTGATAAAACTAACGGAAAAAGTCACAGAAGGATGAAATGAAAAAATTATTAAAACTAATGGACCAAAACAGAAAAGTACTGAAAGCTATTAGACGAGAATAGAAAACAAAAAATAGGAAGTTGACTAAAATAGAAAAGTACTTAAAGATAGTGGACCAAAACTATACTTTTCCCTTATTCATGGTTTATCATAGTGATTAGAAATCAGACAGTGGTATAAAACGTTCATTTATGCCCATTTCATCTTTATCCTACCCTCTAATTCAACTGGGGATCAAAACATATCATTCATTCTCATGCTTTATTTTGAGTTTTCATCTATTTCTTAACTTTTACTTGTGAGGTATAAAGGTCAAAATTTGTGAAAAGATATCCACTACACACCAATCAGAATTGCTCCGAGTGAAGGACCCGAGACTCTACGTATTGATCTTCGAATATCACATTTGTGGTTATTTTATTTTATTTTACAAAATTTACGAACAATTTGGATTGCACGTTTGGTCATCGCCCTGCAAAGTTGAAGCCACTCTCAACACCATCCAATGTCTCATGTCCTTTTTCTTCGAGTCCTCGTGCAGCTCGGTTTTTACTCTGAGCTTTCCTGCATTGCCAATAACATTATTAAATAATAATATATATACTATATGCACTGCATAAGAACCGCTTCCGCATCTGAAGAAATAGAAATTAAGCCAGCAAACACAGAAAAGGCCAGATACTAATTTGCGCATACGACATTACCAGAAATTAGCAGCAGTAAATTTCTTTAGGTTTCTTGATATCGTACTCTCGCCCACAAATGCAGTACGTATGAATGTTAAACGGCCATCCCTTGGGATGCAGAAGATAAATTTATGGGAGCCAAATTACGTAACTGAAAAATATTAGGTGTTGCCAATAAATATTGCCTGAGCCTTAGCTTTTAAAATGATTGATGATGAGCTTGACAAGAAAATTTTCCTGTTGCAACAATTCTTAAATATTATGTAATTTTTCATTATTTTTAGAGAACATTCAATACATCCGTGAATTGAGAATAATTTTTTGTTTAAGTACTTTAAAATTTTATTTGCGATTTTTAATAATATACTAAATGTTACAATTTTATCAAGAACAAAATAACTAAAAAAAGCAATAAAACTTAAATTAAGAATTACCAAACCGGAATTCCCACATATTACATGGTATTTTTTATTATTTTCATGTGTTTAAAATAGCTAATAAGTCCAAGTAATATAGGAACGAAAGTTCTAACTGCAACAAATTGAATCATACAAAACATGGTATTGTTATATATATATAATGTTGTTTTGTTATGAAATGAAAAGTAATCCATTGAATTAAGAAGAATAAAATTGCAATGATCAAGAGAACAAAATTTGATTTGTATGAGATTATTATTGTAAATAAAACATCACAATAAAACTAATATCAAAGTGAAATATGCATTTATCGCACACTATGAATTAAAAATTATAATAAAAATAGTTATCAGTTAATTTAAATTAAAAATATGTAAGAGCAAACCGATCTTGAAAGAAATCAGTCAAGATGAAGTGTAGGGACAAATAAGAATAGAAAGAAAAGTGTAGAAAAGGAATTTTCCCTTGTTCTATTTATAAGTATCTAGTATACTTAATTTAGAAACCATTTCACATTTTGAGAAAAAATACTAAAGTTATCGAGAGAATTTTCAATTTTTCAAAAAGAATTTTTAATTATATGCTTACTTACAAGAGTAAAAGGCAGTTTGCACTCCCACCTTTGAACTTAGTGCCAAAGTGCCCTCTAACCTTCAAAATTTTGCAATGTGCCACTCAACCTATTTAAAAAGAAGCAAAGTCAAACCGAGCTCCTTTCTAACCACTTTTTCTAGCAAAAAATTAATTTATCATTTATTTTAATTTCAAATTTTAAAAAATAATTTCAGAAATTGAAAAAGTAGATAAAAAGAAACAAAAAAACATAAGAGAGAGAGCAGCCACCGATGGCTAGGCGACCAGCCACCACCTCCCTCTTCTCTGCCCAAATCTCTCTCATATAAGATCCTTGCCTTTTTCCAATTTTTTCATATAAATGTGATTCAGTTCAACCTATGTGTGTCCTTACAATTCAGCCTTTTCGGATTCCTCCTTACTTCGATTAATCGATTAACCAAAACCCACAGTGAGAGCTACTTTGTTTAGTTGTCTCCCCGTAGCATATTGTGTTTGCTTCAGCTTGATTAGGTTGATAAGGAAATGAAATTTGTGCATAAGCTTTTGATCCTCTATATACAAATCAAAAGTCTACAAATTTTGTATTCTGCTCATGGGTGAGAGTGTTATTGTCGTCTTTTTCGTGGATGGTTGCGTTGTATTAGAAAGAAAGAGATTTAGAAAGAAAATCTCTCCTTTCCATTCAAGATTTGGGGTTTCTTCCTTTAATTTCATATTTTTAAATTTTTAATTATTTTTTAAAAACTGAAATAAATAAATTAATAATAAATTGATGTTTGACTGGAAAAGGTGATCGTAAAAGTACGTGGGGTGCATTTTGCTACTTTTTAAATAGGTTGGGTTAATTGCGTCATATAGTCTAATGTTTGAAGAAATTCCTACGACTTCATATTCATGTATCTTGTTCAAACCTTTGATCTTCAAATCTTTCTTGCCCTTCTTTTTTGAGAGTTTTCGTAACCATTGGTCATCTCCAAAATATCACATAGCCAATACACACTCACGAAACCAGAGGGTAAAAGGTATGATTGTATCTTCTTGGGGCATTTTCTCTTTGTAGTAGATCCAAATTAATTGATGATTGAAAATGTGAACTAAATTTAATACTGATTTTTCTAGAAAGTCCAATGAGCAAATATAGTGCATGCACAGAGATCAACCACACACATGAATAGTTTAACGACTTCTTCGTGGCAATCGATCTGACATTCAATATATTTACATTTCTTATAGTTAAAGCAACTTCCTACATGCGAGTAAAAAGTTATTCAACGACAAGTTGAGGTTTGCCGAATAGATTGATCCAAACAGCCAACGATATTTCACCAGAAGTTAAGAAATCTTAAATAGAACTCTCACGATTCTGCCTTTTCGCTTTGATAAATAATATTGATTGATAATCGATTTGGATTGCACATTGGGTCGTCGCCCTGCAAAGTTGAAGCCACTCTCAACACCATCCAATGTTTCGAGTCCTCGTTCTTCGAGTCCACGTGCAGCTCGGTTTTTCACTCTGAGCTTTCCTGAAGGGCCAATAACATTATTAAATAATGTATATACTATGCACTGCATAAGAACAACTTTCTGCATCTGAAGAAACAGAAATTAAGCCAGCAGACCCAGAATGCCAGACATTTTATCACGCATACATTACCAGAAATGAGCAGCATTAGATTTCTTTAGTTTCCCGATATGGCCTTTGATACCGTACTCTCCCCTGCAAACGCAGTATGGATGCAGAAGATCAATTTATGGTATGGGAGCCAAATTAGATAACTGAAAAATGTTAGATGATGCCAATAAATATTGCGTGAAATTTTATGATGATCGACGACTAGCTTGACACTAAAATTTCATGTTGCAACAACTTTCATGCGAGTTAATTAAGTGCATGCTCGCTTTTCGACAGAAATGCAAGAGATTTATGGGGCCGGCTCCCAATTCTAGTCTACACAGTCCCTTCTTGTTTCAAGATAAAAAGTCACCAACGCATTGTCGCAGCACAAAAACACAATTATGATACTTAGACAGCAGATGGTTAAATTTCGGCAAGACAGTTCAATCGAGGCTAAGTCCTCATTCAGCAAACACTGGATCCATGAAAACAGTGTGAAAATTTCAGCATAACCAGATCATTCATATATAGCAATACCAACATAACCGCAATTACCAAGGAAATTTTCCGAGGGAAATTCCCTCAGAAAACCATCGGTAATCTGCAGTAAATTATTTCCGACAGATTAACGAGGGTCTATCGGTGGAAATTTCTCCGCGATAGTGTTACCAAGGGAAATTTTCTCGAAAATCCCTCGGTAACCTAAATTTTAAAAATTTAAGGAAATTCAGCGCCATCCCTCGGTAGGCCGCCGGGATCTCCCTATCTAAATCCTCCTCCATCCTCTTCCATTTTCTCCTCCGCTCTCGTTCAACCACGAAATCCTCCTGCTGCCGCCTGTCCTGCTGTCGATCCCAGCTCGCTGCCTCTGTCCTGTCGCTGAACTGGAGACTTGGAGGGGTAGATAAATTCATTACTCATGCTATGGAACTGGATAGTTATACGATGGATGGGAAAATTAGATGTCCATGTCTAATTACAAGGTAGTATGTGGTTTGATCAGAACGCCATAGTCGTGACTGTGAGGATCAAGGAGTAGAAAAATGATATTTCGTAAGTTCCAAGTTCTTATAAATCCAATCATCAAGGATGATAAAAAATTACGTCTAGTCTTGACATCAATGTTGAGCTCCCCCCCAACTATGCCGTTTTACTGTCCCGTCGAAACATAAGATTTGGTTACCCAAAAAAAAAAAAGATTGGGTACCAAAAAGATTACGACAGAAAATTTATTGTTCTTCAGGCTACTCCTTTTCTTGCTCCATATATTTCATGTTCTATCCATTTTGATCCCTGAAGTTCGAGAACTGCCGATATTGGCGTCAGCTTTCCAATGGGAGTGACTTGATAGGCCACGAGATATTCAGGTGATATGTCTGCCGTTCAGAAATTTCCATGGGACAATTGTTCGGGGCATGATATTCCATCTATCAACCAATAGATTGAATGACGCATACTCGTAATTTCCTTCACTGGCTAGATGCATGATATATCATATATGGTCCATACATCTACGGGCAAAGGATGTTCGACTGTTTTCTTATTATTGCTGTAACAGCGGAGTACAAATACAGAAAGCCTCATACAGACAATTCTCCACATGGCTCATTAACTCTTTCTCTTTCTAAAAACATGTAGTGCCCAAGCCCTTCGCTTCCACCACAGAATTCTAACTTTGGATGGTGTTTTGCTTTACAAAACCTATAGAATTTCGGGTCACACATCAGGTCACCGCACAAAATTCAGTCCACTCTTGATGCCGTCCAGCTTGGGTTCTTTTTCTTCGAGTCCTCTTTCAGGCCATGAGCCTCCATGCCTGAGCTTTCCATCAACGGTGGCCTACATTCATTTGATTTCAGTTTGTGAAAGTCTGTTGTGCTAAATAATTCACACAAAGCGCTATGCAAGCCATGTTGCGTAAACAGAAATTGATGGCATCAAATTCAGGCGACAAACAGATGGCCTCGGGATGCTTTTAGCACTCGAAGAAGAACAATCTGTATTTTCCGAGACTGTTATCTGGCCTATATATATATAGAGAGAGAGCTGGAATTTATTATTGGAGGGAACTGTGGATTCTCACCAAAGGTTTCAGCTGTCTGAACCAGAATCGGAATATAACTTCTGTATGGTTGTATTCAGATCATTAAACCACACCAAAACATAGGAACTCTTTACTTGGTATAACTTTGGTGTTGATACGGCACCAGAAGAGAAAAACTTCATACTGGGGCACTCTTGGACGGAAGTATCTTCTAAGGAGGGAAATGTGATGCTGCAACTTGCTGAGGAGAAGCATGTGAGGCTCGGAAGTTTGTCAAGTGCCAGGTACCCGAGCTGCGGGAAAGAAATCTCTACACTTGCTTCGCTATCATTAGCAGCTATTACTTCTCTGATCGCTTCGCAGTCTCTTATGGTCATATTGGCCAGTTTCGGTAGAGCTTGAGCTGCTGAAGTTGTCATCAAGTACATCAGTCCATAACACTTCTCTATATACAACCCCGTCAAGTTCTTGAAAGAAGCAGAGGCTGCTGGGAGTAGAGTCTTCAGACAGTGACACCTCCGTATATACAAAGAATTAATTCTCTTGAGAATCTCGGCGGCTAAGGAGCCTTCTTTCCAAACATACCTCAAGTTGGACAGTTCCACCAATGAAAGTTCTCTCAACTTCCCTAGCGCCTTTGAATACTTTCCACCATTGGAATATCCATCTTTATATGAAATTATAGTTCCCAGAGGACCGAGCGCTTCATCTGGGAATATCTCCTCAGACAAATAATTAAACAGAACAAGAATTTCTATTTCTAGATCTGGGAACCTGTCGAGAAGGAATCTGGATGGAAAACCAGCTGATCCCTCCCGAATCGATGCCAAGCAAAGTGTTTTGAGGTTGCGGAAGATGTCATCGGGAAAATCACTATCCTGTATTGTCAAAACATCCTCACTGCCCAAACCCAATGACTCCAAGTTGGGGATCACCTGCAATAGTTCTGAGTGAGTAATGGACAGCTCCAAGTGACATGAGATAAGTACCCAAAAAAAAAATTCAAATGCGCACTGTTGCAGAATCACCCGAGTTCATTAGCCTCAAATCCCTGGTAAATCATGTGACTTAGTTCATTCTTGCTAGCTAGCTAGATTTCCCAGCTCCGTTTAGATTTAAAGATCAGTATACATGGCTGTGCATACAATACCTGTTCAATGGATATGAGGGCTTGTTGAGAATCAGTATCGTCTTCTTCACTTCTTGGTCGTAATTCAGATGCAAATATCTTCAGTTTGCCACACTCATATGCATATAAATTCTTCAACAATGACCACTCCATACTATAGTTAACAGGGAAAAGTCTCTTCAGGTTTGGCAGTATCCTGAATTTTAATGAGATTAGCCGTGGAAAAAGAAGCTGATCCTCAGGAGGAAGAGTCGCATCTTCTTCTAATACTTCTCCTCTAGCGACGAGTTCCTCCAGGACCGCGCAGTTAAGGATGTCAATCTCCTGAAGCTGCAACAGACCTCTGGCCACTGAGGATGGAAATAGGTACTCAAGTTTCCCGCATCGTTCAGCCTCTACTCGCTCTAGTTTAGCAAAGGTGAGACTTCCCTGAGGATCTCTATTCCATACACGCTTCATTCTAGGAAGTCCAACCATCTTCAGTTCTCTCAATGGAACAGATATTTCTGCTGAATCTTTTCCTTGCAAACGAAATATCTCTTCTAGTGAATCACAGTCTTCCACTTGTAGTGTCTCCAGCTTCAGGAAGCTTCCGATGACGTTAGATTGGAAGATAGCTGGCAGATTTTTGCAATCCATAATGCTCAGTGACTGCAGTTTGCAAAAGGAACCTAAAGGAAGCTCATCATCCCACAGCTTCAGCAGATTCCCCAAACCCTCAAGATCTATTTTCTCCAATCTTGGAAATTCAACCTGTGCGAATTCCATCTAAATTTATTAACATAAAATAAACACATCTTTATTTTAACAATTACATAAACTGCATAATAGTATTCAATCAGTAGAGAAGGTTCCATGTTCATTGTGATGCATGGGGTCTCAATGCCATGTTACTAATAACTGTAATTCCTATAGTCTTATAAAATCCGATAATTACACACAAAAAAAAAAAGAAGATTAAAGGAAGTTATCATTTCTTAACCGAACTTGTGATGCAAGGGAAAGGATTAAAGAAGAGACCTTCTCATCGAAGAGAGGTTGGGAGAGAGTTCCTACAGTTGCTGCTGCACTAAAATCATCTTCAAATCTCCGATTCAACTTCATCAACTCATGATCGCTTGTTGTTGCAGGCCTCATGATAAATGTCTTCAAATTATTACACTGATCAATATAAAGATCTTCCAGGGAAGGAAAATCAAATGCACAACTTCCTGAAGAGAAACTAATCAGACTTTTAAGGCCCCACAGCTGCAAAAGTTTTAGACGGGGGAAGGAGATGGGATCCGACGCATCATGTCCACCTCCTCCGTCAACGTTGGCAACAACTTCCAGCATGTTGTTGCTCTTACCCAAAGATAATGACTTCAGTTTCAGAAGATTTCTAGCCATGGCAAATGGTAGGAAATAAGTAAGGCTGTGACATCCTTCAACATAGATTTTCTCCAGGTTAGGAAAGCCCACAAGTGCATGGGAGTCGCAATCCAACACGTGTTTCAGCTTTGGCAGATCATCTAACAGCAGGTCTTCTAATTCATGGAGCATCACCGCAGCAGGGTTGCATTTCTTCTTCTCCGCCCCAGCAGCTGTTTCAAATATTAATTCCACCGAGGGACAGCCGTATATTGCAGCTTTTTTCAGATTATTCTGGAACCTCTCTACCAAAGCTGACGGGAAAACTGTTGTCAGGTTTTTGCAGTCTCTGATATGCGTGTATCTGAGCCGGCGAAAGGAGGATGCCTCGGAAATCAGGTCTTCGTTGTGCCAGATGGTTTTGAAGCTGTCCATTGAAACAAGCTGCAAGTCCTCCAAGCTTGGAAGGAGCTCCTGTTGTGTCACGTCAGATGAATCATACAAAAATATTATGTTATGAATATGCTTTACGTTCATGTGAAATTGTACTATAGATACTAAATTAATTTATTACGAAGCATACTGCACAAAAGTTGTTGCATGATATTCTTAAAAAGCACTGAAAGGAAATTAGACTAAATTCTATCCCATCATGGATCGGACAAATCTAAGCAAAGTTAACAGTCCAACTAGCTCACCTTTCGACTGAAGAAGGATAGAGAAGTCACTGCTGCGGCGTTCTCCTCCCTCAGATGCGCACCCCCTTCACTTGGCACTGAGTAGTCTTGCAGAGAGAATGCTTTCATTCTTGGGCATTCTTCAATCTTCAACACTTTCAGATGAGGAAAACTGATTGAGTACTTTCCCAGTGCAAAAGCTGCCAAATGCGACATTTTCTCAAGAATTATGGAGGATAAAGATTGGAACACGAGAGTCTCCGTCGCTTGTCCTTCCTCTTTCTTCATAATAATGATGGCCTCCATCATCAGACATTCAGCAATTTCTATTTCTTTGATCTGCTTAAGAGCTTTTGCAGCAGACAAAGGAAAGAGATAACTCAAGCTGTTACATTTCGTGACCTTCAGAGAGTTCAAGTTTCGCAGTTGAAACACTCCCTTAGGGTTGCCACTCCACATGCACCTCAAATCAGGCAAATCGACCAATTCCATTTCACGCAACTGTGGGAGTATTCTGACATTTGCATCAGGGTTCAGCTCCTCCAGGTCGAAAACTTGTTTCACTGTCATGCAACTTTCAATAGTTAATGATTCCAAATTCCTAAGCTTTGTTAGTGAATGGAAATCGAAAATGCTCGAGAGGTTCCCACAATCCTTCAGCATTAGAGCTCGTAAATTTTCTAGCTCCAGCAACGTGTCCCTCCACCATATCTCATCCAACTTGGGTAGTTGGGATAATTCCAAGGCCTCCAAGCAGGGAAGCGAGATCTGAAATCCATAAAACAATAAATAATAAATAAATAATAAATAAATAATAAATAATAATAGTAATCATTTCGAAATTATTGGTCTAACCGTGCGGTCATAACATCAAAATATGATGCATGGATTTGGTTATATGAAGATACATGGAATCTATTACGCCAAAAATGTCTTAAGAACCCAATATCCCCTTCACAATTTCTTTGCATGTAACAATTTACTGACTTGGGAAAAAAAATTATAAACGTATAGAAATTAAAATGAACATACTCAAACATAAATAGCTTTACGGACTTACAGGATAGAAATGATGGATTATATCATCCGCTAGCGTAATCTCTGAATTAATCCCTGCTGATAGATATGATGGATTGTATACTTTGTTACCCAAGCTCATAACCTCTGGTAGGCTCTGTAGTGTTAACCGGCGTAAATTAGGCATCTCAACTTTTGCATTCCCCATCGCTTCGTCTTCATCATTCTCCACTCCTACATCCTCAACGATCTCCCTAAACATTTCACATGCACTTATGTCTATCTCTTCAAGTTGTGAGAAGCACTTCATCTGAGAATGGCAAAACAAATTCTTAAGCTTTCCACATTTTCTGACCTTTATAACTTTCAGTTTGCTGAAGGAATCGAGAGCGAGATGGCCATGACTGATCTTTTCCAAGTTAACCAAGTTCTCAAGAATTAATGATTCCAACATAGGGAAAGCAGAGCATGGCAGCCATTTTGTTGAGCGAATAACATATTGGACTAAGGGACTGCTCTGCACTTGAAGATGCTTCAACTCTTGAAACCCTTCTATGCTCAACTCATGAATGCTTTTCTGGATTCCTCTCAATCCATCTAAATACAAGTCATGAGTCCTTGGGAGAGTAGCCTGAAGCCACTTTTCCAGGAGAGTTTTTCGGGAGTCCAGCTTGAGCTTCAAAGTTCTTGATTCTTTATGGTCGCTGGACCAATCCCAATCATCACCTACAAGTACTCTGTAATTGAACAGATTTCCAATTGGCAGGTCCTCCGGGAGCAAGGTGGCATCGGGGATAAGAATGTCTAAACTACTTAGTTTAGGCATATTATTCAGCTCGGCGAGCCTGGCATTACTCCGTTCTGTTGCTCCCTCATTCTCCCATTTGGTGAAACTATTTTCCATCTTCAACTCTTCTAACCGAGCTAAGCATTTCAGCACACCGGGTTCAATCTTCTCGAGCTTTGAGCAGTTGCTCAGGTCTAATATTCTCAGCTCACTTAATTGTGCTATTTCTTTTGGTAAGCGAGTAATGCCAGAACCCCTGAAGGTCAGAACCTGTAGTCGTTTTAGTTTCCCAATAACGGTGACATCATCCACGTCCGACCACCAGTCAACACACAAGGTTCTAAGGTTGTCTAAGAATTGCATGGATGAAGGTAACGAATTAAAGGATAAACAGGAGAAATCCAAGACCCGAAGTTCACCCATACCTTCAAAAAATGAATCGGGGACTCTGGAAGAATTGTTTTCCGCAAAAAATAGAAACATCTTCAGTTCTGGACATTGCAATCCTGTGGGAAGCTCGGGAACATCAACCCAAGGCAGGGATATTACACTACTCTGCTTGATCTTTTCCCTTGGCAATTCTTCCAATCTGTAGTCACTATTAATCACCAATATGTGCCGATCTCTTGACGCAATAATGGTGGCTACTTCACGAACTATGTCATGAATCCGGACATAATCACTGTCGTCATACTCTAGCAAAAGTGAGGAAGCTTGAAGGTTGTGGAGCAACACATTTAGTCTCTCTCTTGCTCTTTTCATTGTGGGGATACCTTCAAAAAGACCCAAACCCACAGTGTATACGAGTATATCATCGAGCAATACATGTCCTTTGCCCAATGAGGAACAGATAAGGAACAGAGTTTTGAGTTCGTCGCTTTCTAAGTTGTTGTAACTCAGCTCTAGACTTGAATAAACATCCTTCGATCGTCTGAGTTGCTCCAATGCATCCTCCCACTGAGAATGGTTGCTATTCTTCAACGTGGTTGCAAGCGCCTTTAGTAGAATGGGCAAACCAACGCATTTCTCAACCACTTCCTCTGCTATGGGTTTCACCTTGGGATCATCTGCTATGTCGCCCACCATCGTTCTGAATAACTTCCATGGTTCAGTGTCTTTTAGACCTTCAACCTGAAAGTTTCGTTGTGAACCCATTTTACTAGATAACACATCTTGGTTTCTAGACGTGAGCAGCAATTTGACTCCCTTGATGCGAGGGATTCCCACCTCTTCCAGGTCAAGCTCTTTCCAGAGATCATCCAAGATTACGAGGACCTTTTTGTTCTGAGACTGAGATTTTTCTAACCTACTCCTCAGTTGGAATCCTCTTCCATGGACACTTTCGACTTTGAACTTTAAACCCAACATGTCCGAGATTTCTCCCTGAATTCTCTTCAGGTCCGGATTTGCGGATACTGTCGCCATTGCTACCTCATCAAACAGCTTCTCCGCCCTAACGCGATTCACAACTTGTTTCATTAGTGTGGACTTACCCACACCTCCTGGGCCATAAACTCCGACCACATTGATGTCAGCATCCACTAGAGATTCCACGACAAGCTTCAAGAGAGAAGTCCTTGAATCAAACACATAGTCCTGTTTCATGGTTGGGTCGATGACATCCCCTTCAACTGGTGGCGCATCTTCACCTTCTGGCACTGGTTTTTGTTCTGGCATTGTGGTGACAGCTCCTTCTGGCACTGTGGTGACAGCTCCTTCTGGCACAGGATTGCCTTCTCCTCGACGTCCCTAGATAGCCAGCACAGAATAGTATATTGTTCTGGATATGTTTTGGTAAATATTTGGCGGAATCAGCTTTAATAAAATAGAAGTGGTGCGACACCTGATTCGTGGTTGGATCGACAACAGCCCCTTCTGGCACATCAGGATGGCAAATAACTTCAAAGTTGCCTTCTCCTCGAAGTTCCTGGATAGCCAGCATAGTTTTCTTCACCTTTCGACCAATCAAGTAGCGGGTCTTCGGGTTGGGGATCCATCCGTTGAAACATCTCTTTATTGCAACATCCCAGTCCTTTAACTGGTCGTTCACTTTCTCCTCTTCAGCCTTTAACTTTGTCGAGCCACTTCACGACCTCGTTTTCGACAATTTCTCCGTCACGTTCAGCAGCACTTCGTCGGTTCTCAAAACCGATTCTGGCATCACGAAGCTTGTCAACTTCACTTTTGAGAGCCTGGATGTTCTTCCTGTAGAATAATGCATAACCAAACTGACGTCCAACGGGCACAATCAAGCATTTTGCAATTTCGACAGCAATTGAAACAGCTGAATCAACAGAAGCCATTTTTTTTTTGAGTTTCTTTTTAGAAGAACAAATAGGAGAATCGTTCCTCTTTTCTTTCTTTCTTTCTTTCTTTTTTTTTTTTGTAAAGGGTCGAAGAAGAAACTCCAAAGAACAACAAACAATAACACCAAAAGAGCAAGAACTTGGAACACTCAGGAGTATGCCTTATCAAAGAAGTTTATTTTTAACACTTGAAATTGAAATAAGCGAGTTTCAGATAACTTTTCCCAAAGAAGAAGATTTTTTTTTTTATGAACAAAATGAACACTGGAAATAACAGAGCTTCGGAGAATTTTTTGCAAACTGAAGATGGCAGAGAAATGGAGAATGAACTTCTTGCTTTCTTTCTCAGTTAGAAATGGCTGAAATAGATGAACATGACAAATAGATTGGAAACTCCAATAATTGGAGTGCTGGCACTTTTAAGGGACCCCAAAAAAATAAGAAACTTGTTGACGCTTTTAGGGGCTCAAAAAAAGATAAGATTCCTATTATATAGGAAAAAATTTTATTATTTAATAAGAGTCTTATTATATTTCAAATAATAAATTTCTTATAAGATAATAAGTTTCTGACTACTTAGCAAATATTTTGTTAAAAAATAATAAGTTTCTTGTTTACTAATAAATTTCTTGTTATTTAAGAGGTTTTTATTATTTCATTATCAATAATCATCCGATAAACTGTGATTAACACCCGTAAATACTCTTTTAAGCAGGCTCGCATGGAAGTTATCTCTAAATTATTGTCCAAGGGCGGCCACCACAATGGATTAATTGTCAGATGACTTTCTTTTGTCGGTAGAGAATAGTGAAATGACTTTAGCTGGAAATCATAAAAGTTTAAAAAATAATTATACAAAGACTTGCAAATTATATTAACAAAGACTTATGGTAAAGATACTATAAATAAAGATACTGACAGGGCCCGCCTGACAGATAAAGATACTGTTTGCTTTGCACATGGATTCCATCTGTAAATCAATTTTTAGAATTAATAATAAATCGCAAATCTTTTTGTTTATGTAATAATTACCATCCGTCGTTGAAACGTGTTAACTGCTAATGATATCAATGGACATTACATATAAATTCCGCATTTCCTCTTTGTACAACCATCTGGGCGTGACAGTTTCTCCCTTCAGACGAATTTCGACAATTTCTTCGTTGCGTTCAGCAGCATTGCATCGGTTTCTCAAAACCGATTCTGGCATCACGAAGCTTGTCGACTTCACTTTTGAGAGCCTGGATGTTCTTCCTGTAGACTAATGCATAACCAAACTAACATCCGACGGGCACAATAAAGCACTTTGCGATTTCGACAGCAACTGAAACAGCTGAATCAACAAAGACTCCCTTTTTTTTTTTAGTTTCTTTTTAGGAGAACAAATAGGAGAATTGTTCTTCTTTTCTTTCTTCTGAGGGTCGAAGAAGAAACTCCAAAGAACAGCAAAAAAAACACCACCAAAAGAGCAAGAACTTGGAACACTCAGGAGTATGCCTTATCAGAGAAGTTTATTTTTAACACTTGAAATTGAAATGACCGAGTTTCAGATAACTTTTCCCAAAGAAGAAGATCTCTTTCTTTCTTTCTTTCTTTCTTTTTTTTTTTTTTTTGATGAACTCAATGAACACTGGAAATGACAGAGGTTCGGGGAATTTTTTGCAAACTGAAGATGCCAGAGAAATGGAGTGCTAGCACTAGGAGTGACGCAGCGTACAACGCGAGTAACTGTCACAGACCCGTTGATTCGCGCACGAATACCGAAACTATGACCCTCTATACCTGTTGATTCTACGAATACCAGGAAATAGGCATCAAACTCGAATCCGAGATTGAACAAAGCACGAAAGCTCTGAATTTTATTAATAATCTGAAAAGACGACTCCCTTGCCCTAGGACTTACAGAAAGCTTAAATAGGGTATTAATAAACCTAAATTGCATAAAAGAACTAAACTTTCCAAAAATTACAAAAACACCCTAATTAACATAAATTGCCTGTTTAAGGCCCTAAACGATGAAATTTTCCTTAAATATCGAAAAATCACGGCGAAGCGTGAGTTTTGCTCCGGAGGCCATTTCCTTCAAGATAAGGCCGTCATAACCTATTTTTTTCCAGGTACCGACTTGCCAGGTCTTCTGCCCCATCAAGGAGGCTCCAAAAAAGATAAGCCTCTTGCTATTTAATAAGAAAATTTATTATTTAATAAGAGTTTTACTATATTCAAAATAATAAAGCTTCTGACTACCTAACAAGTATCTTGTTATATCAAAAATAATAAGTTTCTTATTGATTAATAAATTTATTGCTATTTAAGAAGTTTTTTATTATTTCATGACTAATAATCATCCGATAGACTGTGATTAGTCTATGTAAATACTCTTTTAAGAAGGCTCGTATGAACGTTATCTCTAAATTATTGTCCAAGGGCGGCCACTCCAATGCATTAATAGCCAGATGACTTTTTTTTGTCGGTAGAGAATAGTCAAATGACTTTAGCAGGAAATTATAAAAGTTTAAGAAATAATTATACAAAGACTTGCAAATTATGTTACCAAAGACTTATTTGACTTAACTAGTTGGCCAGTCCTTATCCAGACAGAGCCCGCCTGACAGATAAAGATACTGTTTGCTTTGCAAATGGGCTCCATCTGTAAATCAATTTTCAGAATTTATAATAAATCGCAAGTTGTTTTGTTTATGTAATAATTACCGTCCGTCGCTCAAAAGTTTTAACTGCTAATGACATCAGTATACATTACATATAAATCCCCCATCTCCTCTTTCTGCAACCATATGGGCCTGATAGTTTGTCCCTTCAGATGAATTTGATTTCTTCTCCGTGTCACCCAGAATAACAATGTCTTCTATCTATTTCATCAGGCTCGAGATAAAAATCAGTTCTAATCAATAGCATAGAAATCTGATCATAATTGTTGCGAATGTTGGAAGATCCTGAATTTTTCTAAGATACAGACAACTGTTATATTACTCGGGAAAAGAACAAATTCTTACCAAACCTTTGCAGCTGCTCAAAAGCTAGCAGAACTTGATGATAACTCCTGTTTGGTTGCGTTGATGGAGTTCTGGGATAGCAAGCCCGATCTTCTTTGCCTCTTGGCCTATGTCATAGCAGGTCGTCGGGTTGGGGATCCATCCATTGGAAACGACTCTCTGCTCCTCGCTCGACATCTTCCTCGCTGTTGTTCCTGCATTAAGCCGCTTCTGGACCTTTTCTTCACTAATCTCTCTGTTCCATAGAGAACGGAGAATGGCAAGAGTTGAACTTTGCTAAGAGAACCCGGTGTTTGATTTTTCATATCCTGGACTTGATTTCACTTGCCCACTTGCATTGAGAAGCCGTTGTCTGACCTGAACCATGGAATATATAATTTACTTCAACGTGCAGGGAGTCTCTGAACAATTTGGGTGATGTTTAAAGGCTGTGACTGAGTTCTGTGAACAGTTAGGGTCTGTTCCATGGATCTATTCTCTCTTTTGGAGTCAACAAATCTGTACATCTCGTTGATTATCGAAATGAATGCGGCCACAGATTATTCGTCAAATGACTCGGATCCAACTAATCCTCCGCTATAAGGCAATAGCACAAACCGTCATGTAAGTAATAGCACAATACAAGAACCAGCACAAATAAACTTCAGATTCTGTCGATGATCATCGGATCTTTCATCCCAAAATTCAACAGATGCCAAAATAACTAATGCATCAAAAGTTTCCTTTACGTTGCGCACACTGGAAAGAGAGACAGGTAGAACAAAGAAACTGATGGAGCATGGAGAGGCATTGAAACATCTGTGGAGGGTATGCGTTGGAAATCGGTCGACGAGTTTCCAGCTTCTTCCAAAGATAGAAGGCTGTTCTGATGAACGGATCGGCCAATAGTCCTTCTGCATATTGGTCGAATAGGTCAAAAGGCCCGTTAACTGTCCCCCGTTATCCTGTAACAGAATTCAATACACACACTTCTCAATACCGACGAGCAGGAACTTGTTTAAGGTTTTGGCATCTAACTATAGACTGCAAAACACTACTGGGGCCAATCAAGTTTTTAAATCAAATTGCTTGCATTGAAATACCTAACACTTCCCCGAAAAAAATTTAAAGACGGAATATACCAATAGAGAGGAAAGAGCTCACACTTATGTAGCAACCCATACCTTAGTTTTACTGAACACGAGATCTCTGGTATTGAAGGGTACCATATACAAAGGGAGGTCATGATGTAACAGTGCCTCTATGAGTTCCTGCTGCCGAAATAAATCATACCTTATCAAAGGATTTAACATGCAAATGGCCATTAACTGTTATAACATACATGTGTTCAGGCGATCTTCGTCAAAATTTTCACGTAAATATATAATGGGCTATAAGTTACCAAAAGTTTGCTGAGGACAGCCTAACAGCTTCGGATCAAAGCCTACAGCAATGTACAAACATGACATCTGTTAGTTTGGAATGACTTCATCACATTGAACTGCCAATTGAGGTGTTAGTCCAAGAAAGAAAGACCCAAACATGCTCAGGCGGGCCCATCACAACAAAGAAATAAAATTTCACAGCCCTCTACCTATGAAGTAGAGTAAAGCTGCATCGCACTCTTATCAGTTGATGATGATGATAAAGATTCCCTGTTGTGAGGGCTGAAGAGAACTTCATGTTCGCAATCTGCTGGCATGACAGGCCTAATGTTGCCTGGGTTCAGTGGAAATAGGAAACAATAGTAGCCATCCACAATTGCCGTAAAATTGCAGGTTGCTGCCACCTTTGGGATCTGCTCTACAGAGAAACAGTTTCATCCGATGTAATATTTTTAAAAGAGGAAATTCTATCCACCTGAGATTTCTAACTGCTTCATCAAGTATCGAAATTGCTTCGACTTGCCTAAGTTCCTGAATGAAACAGTTTCTTCTGCCTTTTTATTTTGACAAATGACATGGAGATAATGAAAGACATAAACCCCTTCCAGAAGAGTGAAAAACTCGGGTTATTAGCAATTCTTTCCTACTACGCAATCTCTGACAGGATAACATCTACGTTCAGATCAGTAGTTCTCAGTCATTAGTAATTCAGTGCAAGTTCCAACTCCCAACTCCAAAAGGAAATAATTTTTGGCAATAACTCCGTGAAAGGATATGTTATGGTACCTGGTAGATGTCACGCATATACCCATGAAGATTGGAATACTCGAGTAGCTTCTTTTTCGTGCATTTGAAGAGAACATTGTAAACGAGATCGAACCGAATCAATGTTGTGAAAAGGCAAACATCTGCGAGCGTCAGCACATCACCACACAAGTATCTTGATTTGCTCAGATGATCATCTATTTTATCCAGTGCATCGAACAACTGGTTCACCGCAGCATCATACGCATCTTGAGTCTGTGCAAACCCACATCTGCTAAAGAAAAAATGGTCCATCAATTTCCCAAAACACTTACCATATTATGACTCCATTGGCAAGTCGGATCGAACTTCCCGCGTAAATCAAAGCCAGTTGCTCAAGAAAAATGACAGACTCGTGAATTGCTAATTCTAAGTGGTGAATGTGAACAGTATAGGGAAAACAACCTGTAGACCCCATTATTCACAATGGGGTAAATGACCCGATTCCACTCTTCGATCTCTCCCTTCAATGCCGCTGGGGAGAGATCCAACTCCGGATTGCCCGCCAGCCCGTTGAGACCCGAATTGAACACCTCGATGATGTCATAGCTCTCATTGCAAGCCACTTCCTTCCTCTCTACATCCCACAGCATCGGCACAGTGCACCGTCCGCTGTACCCTCCCCTCCTCAGCCGGTAAACCTCTCTCAAGTTCCGGCGTCCATTCGCCCTATCCTTTCCTGGGACAAGGCTATCCCCGGGCCTCGATCGGATAGCACTGCCGGTGCCAGAATCCTTGAATTCCCAGGAGCCGTCAACCCCAGGAGAGGCAACCGAGACAGGCACGGAGTCTTCGAGGCCCTTGAGGGCGTGGACTACGAGGGCTCTGTGTGCCCACGGGCACGGCAGGCCCACGTACAGGTGGAGGCTACCGGGCCTCCGACTGGCGAAGCGGGAGGGGTCAGTCACCCGGAACTTGGAGCTGGGACGGGAGTAAGTGCCCGAGGGGTCGGACGGGGCGAGCTGGGACATCATGAGGCGCCACGTGGTTGTCCATGCCGATCGGACGGTGGAGATGAGGAGGCCCGGCGGGAGCGACGGCCCCCAGAGGAGGTTTGCGAGGGAGGTCAGGGCAGAGGCGGAGGTGGTGGTGCTTAGGTTGTCAGAGTTTTGGTCGTTGACAGACAGTTTGGGTCTGAAGCGGGAAAGTCTGGCCGGTGGGTGAGCGGGTCCGTTAACAGTTGAGTAACCGTCGCCGGAGAAGGTGACGTTGCAGCTGAACGGAACTCTGCAGATTGACATAATTGCCGGCGCCGTTTCCCCTGGACGAACTCAAGATGAAAGAGATAATGAGGTGCTGACTGACTATCCACGTGGCATTTGTCATTGCCGGCGGGGCCCACCCAGCGATGAAATGATAAAACACGTGGTTGTAAACTATAGGACCATGATTTAGAACAGCCAGATTCTCTTTCATGGTCAATTATTGGTCCAGCAAGTGAATATTCTGCGGGGCCATACAAAACATTTCCGTATTTAGGGAATAACGGTTTGTTTTTATACAAAATATATTTTTTTTTGTACGAAACATTACTCTTTAAATGCAAAAACAATTCGTACGGAGACGCAGCGGCCGAATAGACGCCTTTCCCAACCTTTCATAGATTCTTTTCTTTTTTATTTTTTTTTCCTTTTTTCAGTCGGCAAACACGAATCTGTGCATCTGACTGATAATTGAATCCGATGCTGCCAGTGCCATGGATTCATCAATGGCCATTGAGATGAACTTCGGATTCTATCGATCATTGGAACTTTCATCGTAAGTCTAAAAGAAATGCCAACATAAATTCATATTTCGAAATTTTTTCCTTTAAATATGCTCCTTGGAAAGAGACATGTAGAACAAAGAAGACGATGGAGGAATAGAAACATCTGTGACAGTAACTCTTGAGAATGGATCATCGAGGGTCGAGCTTCTTCCATAGATAGAAGGCTCTCCTAATGACCGGGTCGGCTGAGAATCCTTCTGCATATGCACTGATGGCGGTCAAGAGGCTCGTGAACTTTTCCCCATTATCCTGTAACGGGATTCAAGCGAGCACATTTCAGGTTATTTGATCAAAGGTTGCAGAATCAGAAACCGACCCAATGAGGAACTTGTCTAAGCTTAAAAGATGCTACTTTTACTTGGCCAATCATGTCACCCAAACCCAAACAGGATGACGAAATCAGAAATTGAGGCAACGAGTAACCCCGTGAGTTCCAAGTAGTGCTAGTGTTTTTGAGCCAATCGAATTGCACGAGGTTAAACACTTGACACTCTGAATACCATAAAAACAAAGACCAATCACAGATGCATGTCTTTAGCCTATGATACAGAAAGGAAGGAGCTGTATAATTATCCATACCTCGGGTTTATCGAAGGTGAGATCTTTGGTTTTGAATGGTACCATGTAAAAAGGAAGATCAGAACGTAGAAGTGCCTGCGAGGGAAAAATATTTGAATATTTCATCAGGTCCAGCTTATTAAATAGATCATCACCTGCAACTAGCAATTGGTGCACCATGACATGCATGTGCTCATGCAAAATTTGTCAAAATATTTGTGCATATAAATATAGCAGACGGTTATAATATTACCAGATTTTTGCTAAGGACAGCCTTGTCAGCTTCCGTAATCAAAGCCTACAAAAATATAACAGGACACGGGTTAGTTTGGTGTGGCATACATCGTTCTACAGCACCAATTTAATTGTAAGTGCAAGAATCAGCCATCGTCACTTCATACAATTTGTGATCATGTTGGCCTATCAAGCGTTACTCTTACTTCTCCAAGCATTTTACTTGAACCACATCTTTTGGAGGTAATCCTCTTAATGATTTTCATGATTAAAGAACACGAGCTAACCTGTCTAATCCGTTCCTCTTTGACTTGATCCACGCACTGCAACAAATTCTCTAACGAGCCTGGCAAGGTATTGAGACCAATGAAGCATATCAAATAATTATGTCAAATAAAGACAAATGTAGTAACAACTTTTTGACTTCACAAAAGTGAGACAAGCTTATGGTAGTGCTCATTCATGTTTCCAAAATTTATGCGCAAGCAACAAGCAACTACTTCGCTATGGGTGACAGAACCTACCAAATTTAGTTATCAATTGTACAGCATGAACGTTGCCAATTCCATCAACTCCTGCAAAAACATCATTTTAAAAATTTGTTGACCTGCAAAAATATTTATCTATTGCGCTGTACTGAGGAAACACAACAATGTCCTTGCCGACAAAATCACAGGATATTTCACAAAAGAAGATTTCTTCATTGTTTCACGAAAATACGAGGAGTCCAATGTACCAATTTGCATTTTACCAGACACTCGAACTCCAACACCAAAGAACAAAGTTAGTGCTTCTGAAATGACAGAGACAGTTATGAGTTTTTTTTCCCCCTTTCTAATCTTAAATGATCTCTAAGTGATTGATAATACAAGCAGTGCAACAGACCTGGAATATTATCCGATCGGTCACCCACAAGCGCAATGACATCAACAAACTGGGAAGGCTTCAAGGTTCCATATTTTTCAGCAAAATCCTCCATTCCAAAGGAAACCATCCTTCAGTAAATGTAACGAACCAGAAGACAGGAAAAATATCATGATAAGCATCATGAAAAATGTTCAAATTAGTCGGCATAAAACAGAGCAATACTTCAATCCTTCACTAACTGAGTTCCCCTTAATAGTCAAAAACAAATTGCAATTGCTATATACTTACTCAATGCCACGTGGAGCAATACGAAGAAGGCGAAGTGATGGAGAAAGAATCTGAAAAAAGTCCTTGTCTGGGGACACAACTCTCACCTAGCAAATATGTCCAAGCAAGAGGAAACAATAAGAGAGAATACAGAAGAAACAAAACATTGCAAAGAAAACTATTTTGATGTATTCTATGCTTCAAAAAAGCTCTAAATCAACAATCTACTCATTAGAATGCAAAATCCTTTCGAAAATGCAAAAACTAAGCTTTTTCCACAAATTACAAGAATAAGTACCTTATATCCTTCATCAACACTCCTCAATGCCAGCGTTCCAATCACATCATCAGCTTCAACACCAGGTACCTGCCTTGAGTTTAATCATGATTAGCCAGCACTTGCTATAAGAAAATCTGCTCTTTACCAATGATCTATCCAAATACCCTTTAGAGTTGATAATGTGAAGTACGTAATTTAGCAAACACTGTAAACTGGTTTAAAGAAATTTGGTAATGCGAAATGTTCATATACGAGCATAATGGTTATGAAGTAAACAAACTGTCTATGACTACATATCACAGTTGTTGACTGATGGCTCTAGACTTCCCTACATGCCAAAATGCCCTTTTATATATCAACTGTACAATCAGTATCGAGGGCTCAACTCATTACCTCAATTACTTTGATGGACATAGCCTTGATGGATGCTTTCAAGTATTGAAGTCCCTGGACGATGGTATCAGGTGTAGGGGGGCGATTGCTCTTATATGATGGGTACATAGTATGGCGGAAATTCAAACCTTCAAAACAATTTAAAGAATGTTTCATCAACCACACCACTCGGGAGCAGTGTTGTAAGCCCATAAATAAGGAATAGTGAATCTTAACAATTCTTGCTTCAGTTAGAAACGGGAAGGCTTGAGATAGGAGAAAATAAAGAAAGTCAGGAGGACCACATGCTTAAAAGAAATGAGTGAAAGATAATGGCAAATGTTGAATATGTTCCAAAGGCATAAGCAACCAAAAGCCATCCTCATGCGATAATGAGTGATTAAGAAACACACATCTTCAAGAAGAGAGACAGAAAATAGCATTGATGACTGTTGTTAGGTATCAAATACACACTCACATATAAATAGGTATCAAATACACACTCACATATAAATGTCATCTCTAATTACTTTTGTAAGCCACATTTTGATTCAGTGGTTCCTCATTGAAAAACTAAATTTTACAATTAGAAAAGGAAAAGGAGACAAAACAAAGAAGAATTTAAGAGAATGATAGAGCAATTCTATATTTGCCATAGAGGAAGAACTATTAACAGAGGAAAAGAAACCACCACCCACCCCCCACACCCCCCCCCCCCCCCCCCCCCCCAAAAAAAAAAAAAAAAAAAAAAAAAAGAGGACCCAACCAAACAACTCAGTTGCCAATAAAAGACACCAATATTGATGTGACATAAGAAAAACTTCCTCTTAATTAGAAACCAACCAAGGCCCAAATTCCGTCATGAAAAAGACAATTGACAAGCATACCTTTTGCCATGAAACTTTCTTTGGATGGATTACTAGTTTGACCAAATGGAATTCCTGAAAAGAGAAGGTTCCTTATATTAAATTGTGCTCAAATCCTCAACTTTATAGAAGGAGAAGTTTGTCTCACACAACACTAAAGCCCGAGGGGTTCATTAGTTTATATAAACAGATTCGAGTTAGAATGTTAGAAGAATAAACTAACCAGTTGCGTTAAATGTTCAAAGCGAATAAACCAAATACCACCACTTTTGCAATTCTACAAAGAAAGAAATCATCGAAATGTTCAATGTTTTCCAATTAGGAGTTTCTTACTCTTTTTTCCTTAAATGGGCAAAAGAAATCGGTCAAGCATTAGCAAACCAATAAGCGAGCATAAAGAATGCCACAAAGAGAATAACATTTTGAAAGATTGGAAAATTGTCTTCTCCAATTAGATGTTGTCCGATGGATGGCGTGACAGGAACAAAGTAGGTAGCAGAAGCCAAAACAATAATAATAATCATAATTTTCTTTCATTTTTCAGTAGCAAAAAAGTTAATTAAAGCTGCCAGAAGATCCACATTATTCATTCAATTGAGATTCCACCTGCTCCAGAAACAATTAAAATATGATTTATATGTACCTCATATATCGTGCATTCTTAACTAACTCCCAAGTCCTAACTTCAATGAATGAAGTCTCAGAACATTATGGACAGTTGCAGCTATTGAAGCTAGGTTTGGTTGATAAATGCCCACACAAGTGGCATTTCTTAGTAATATATGAGATGCATATATTTTCTTTCAAGATGCAAATAAGGGAACTAGTTCCCAATCCAAGCTTTTGAAGAATGAACACTAACCAAAGATAATGTATCAGGAAATAATGGGAAGAGAGACTATAGAAATCTCAAGACAACTCATTGATCACAAACTCTATCCATTGCATAGTGGGTTCACCCATGTTCTAATAAATAAATAAAGCAATCGGCATATAACAGTATTAAGTCCGGAAAAAGAAGCAAGAAGCAACATCATAAATCCATAACTCAAGACACCATGCCTTCCGAAACTTCTTGCCCTCATAACACAGGGCAATATCATAAATCAATGGATGCATACTTTAAACAACTAATGGAAGGCTTGAAGCGACCGTTACCATCATGGTCGAACACGACCTGCAAGAGAACAGTTACAGTATATAAGTATCACGTACTTTTTGTAGATTCAACTTATATATGATACAAAGAGAAAATTAGAGGCACTCAACAGGATCATCGTCAAAACTGAGTAAGAAAGACAAGTTCAATTCGACTTGACAGGCAATATACCAGGACAGCTTTGAAGGAGAGGAAACAAGAAACAGGGTCATTCAAACACAAGAATCTACTGCAAAAGGACTCTCGAGCAAGAACAACCAAAACCCCCAATTTCTCCCGACCCAATGGTAGGACACCTTGTTCGCCTTCCACCACTTTGAAGGAATGGGAAGGGGAGGACATATGTTATTATAGAAAGAACATTAAATATAACCAAATTTCAGTTCAAAAGGTGAGAATCATTTCAATGCATCAAACATGCATATACATCTCAAGGGAAGATGCAAACTTACCGCCACATGAGAAGGGACAAATTCAAGGACATCAATGATCTGCAAAGGCAACAAGAATTTGTTTGACCTCTCTGAGTGAAAAAGAGCACAAACAACAGGTTTCATGCACATTTGATTTTCTGTATGGCTAAAAGCTTTTGATTAAAACCAAAAAGGGCAGTATGCCACTTTTGGCATTGGCCTTGGAGCCTTTCTACCAATAACTATACTTATTACAACAAAAATAGCGAACTTATGACAAGAAAGTTAAACTCTCTTGACCTCTATCCAACCTTTAATTGAAGACATCAGTATTAACAAATCAGAACTCTACCATTCATGTAACTTACAAGAGATAAAGCTGTAAATATAGTCAAAACCCAGTCTCCATTGCCATCGGCATGTGATAGATAGCCGTGGTGCAACCTTGCTGTTCCCGAGACCAAAAAGAAGATAAAATTTAAAGGGAACAGGATAAGTTAGCACAATTACATTTACTAGGAACAGAAGTGACGAAAGAAATATACTTAGAACAAATTCAAGGTGCAGTTCATAAAAAAGAAAAAAAAATTCTGTTTCTAGACATAAATCATGCCAAGCAACTTAAGAGAAAAGGTTCAAAGACACCAGCTATCTGGTCAAATTCACAGAGTTTCAGATGCTATGTCAAATATATTATTTTGACACTCTGACCAACTAATGCTGATATAGGCTCACTAATTGAGTTGCGTAAGATTCAAATAAAAAGTGATATATCCCAGAAGAAAGGTTTCTTCTAAATTTGCCTAGTTATTATGGCAAATATTTCATCAATCCAATCTTATTGCAGTGTAAATCAGTAACATACCTAAAAGCTTGTAGTAAGCTCTATATATAATTGATGTGCCATCAATTAGCATCACCCTCCCACTAGAGGATCCAGCCTTTGCTTCTTTTTCTTTATTTATGACTGAATCAAACAGAGCACCTTGTTGCACTGCTTGTGGACTCTCAGAAGGAATCACTACACCTCTATCAGAAGTTGCATGAACTCCAGGAAATACTGAACAGGACGGGGCACAAAAACCCTGCCAAAAAGTACGATGCACGATTGAAGACTGAAGATATATATATATCATCTCTTTAATGATGTCCAGAATTAAATTTATCTATTAAAAAGGGGTACTTTTTAAAGTTCGTTAGCATCGCTAATCTTGTCAGAATTTCCAGTTCATGCCATAATACTATCAGTTTCTGTCAATGTAAAATTGAGTCCTACATTCATCACTCAGCAGATAGACTATGGACTAAGTTGATAATAGGCTATACTCGGGGATTCATTGACTCAAATACAGATAAAAAATTATCATGAACAGAAAGAACCAAGAACCAACACTCTCAGGAAATGAGAGCTGCATCATGCATCAAGGAAGATGGAATTCTCAGTAAATATAACTGCTAACTCAACAGTCAGAGCTACCAAAGGCTGCACTCAATATAGCACTTCTGAACCACTACGGTAACAGGAGAAGCAGCAATAAGACCTTGTGTTGTTAAAATGAATGCCATGAAACTATCAAATGAAGTTCTTTAGATGACTATTACCTTGCTAGATATAGATGACGAGGGACAGAAAAAGTTTTGCTGTCTGATACAGCAATAGTTGTTCCCAAATATTTGAGTTTTTGATAAGCACGTTCTGAGGCAGTTAAAACTCCTCAAGAAAGAATGCATGTGATTATGGAGGTTTGCGGGCAGATAGTATGCCATATAATCATAGCAACATCACTTAGGAAATGGACACATTGGAGGCCCTGCTGCATGCAATGACCTGCAATATAGAACAGCGGAAAATTATTTTGGTGATAAATAATTCAAACCGATTGAATACGAATGAAGTACAATCAACGAGATTCCACGTGACAAGGCCAGCAAATGGCTGAGGAGAGAAATCACATACTATGGCTTAGATGGATAATGCCATACAAAAAGTATCAGTTACTCACGATGCATTCATAAAACACTAACAATCAACGAATAAAACTCTCCACAACGACTATTCGACATACTCCGGAACAAAGACTACCAATCTCTCGATCAACCCCTTGGTTTGTACTAATCCAAAAGTTCCCCTCTTGCACATTCATTTGCAAGTGTAATACTTTGTTGTAATCCCATCTTTGGACATGTCGGGCTCTCTATCAAGCCACGAACACGTAAATTATGCTACCAAGCCACGAACACGTAAATTATGCTACTAACCCGACTCTGGAACACTCTTTACTCCATCAATGGGTCGACCCCAAGAGTCCCACTTTTGCTCTAAACATTATCCAACGAGTTGTGCAACAAATGGCATGAAGAAGAACAGTAACCCACTAGACACAACACAGAGACAGAGACAGAAGCACATACTGAGCTTGAGGAATCCGAAAGAACCGGAGGCGACTCTGGTATTGGAGGGATTTCAGAAGATTTTTGCCGCCATTAACGTGTGCTTAGCTCCGTTCTGCTCGCTCGAAACTCTTCATCATTTTCGCCTTTGTTTTTTCTTTTTTTAAAATGTTTCGCAGGCCATTGCGGGCCGGCATGGCGGGCTCGCAATGAGCCCAGACGGCCCGAATAATGGGCCAGACCGTGGCCCAGGTGGATTCCGTACCGGCTAATACGACATTCCGGGGAACATTATTTTCCGGTAATAAGACGTATGCGGATGTTAACAGAGAATTGAACATTGTAATGTTTGGTATGCTCGACAAGATTCTCGATGATGCAGGGCGGTTTCGTGAAAGAAGAATTCAGGACTGGAGCAAACAAATCTCTAGATCACGGTGTCATCGATAATGGTGTGATCAAGCTGAGCCACAGAGTTTTCATCTTTCAGTCGACCGGTAAGGGGATAGGCATCGGTGCACGTACGAAGCAACGCGGGGCCGGTAGCAGTCCCGAGCTTATTCATCAGTTACACTATCAAGGGCCAAAATCAGGTCCAGATGGACTGGGACGGGCCCAGACAACGGCCCACTCAAAGGGACAAGCCCAGGGGTATTACGGTCAATGCAGCTATCCGTTTGAAAACAAAAACAGACCGCGCTTCCTTTTCCTATTCAATTTCACTCCCTGCGCCGTGAACTGTGAAGCATTCCCTTCAGATTCCGACCTCAACTCTACGCTCAGATTGATGGCTCGTGGGAAGGTAGCTCAGGAAACCCTCAATTCTTCCGATCTTTTCATACGTGGGGAATCGCCATCTTTTTGGGTGTTGAATCCCTTGTTTTCGTGGAATTTCAGGCGAAGGTTGATGCCGGGATGAGCTCTGTCACCGGAGATCCCCTCGCGCGCAAGAACGGTAGGATTCCATTTCAGCAAAGACAGTGCAGTTCTATTTTCATAGGATTTCGAAGTTTCGGATCTGTTTTGTTGGATGTATGACGATCTTGTGGGTTTCTTTCCCGACTTCGGGGGCTGCAAACAGCTGGCCCGACAAAATTTAAGGTTTATTCGGAGAGGGGGAAGCTCAAGACTGATGCTGCAGCAGACAGCTTGTGAGTAACCCATTACGTAAATTTGCTTGTAGCCCTATCTCGTGAAATCCTGTCTTCGAAGTTTCGCCCGTAGCTTATTGTTTCCGTTATCATTAATGGAACTTAGTTAATTTCCAGTTCTTGAGATGTTCTTGGTTATGAATATCTATGGGTCAAAGCAATCATTGAGTTTTTTGAGGTTCTTTTTTTCCTACTCACCTTAAGGTTTCTTCTTCTGTGCAGACGAAAATCTGTAGCGGCTACTAAAGGCACAACTCAGCCTGGGCTGACAATTGGCCCCAAGAACATGGAGAAGATCAAAGGCTTGCGTGATAGTTCCGGTGAGGCTTGATGAAAAACTGAAATTTTTGGGTTTCTAGCTTCGACCCATCTAACATTTTGTTAGTTTTCCATCGTTCAGTTAAGACAAATGTGAGAAGGAAAGCTCTGGCAGATGTTAGCAATATTCGTAAAATTGGTTCAAGTGGAGTAGCCTGTGATGGGTCCAAACCAATGTAAGTTGAAAATTTTTCCTATGCGCCCTTTTGGCCTATATTTGTTGACCTCACCTATCTCTTCTGTAAAGCAAGTCAGTGCGGATAAAACTTATTGATTGTATACGATTTCTGAACCCATGAAGAAACATAGAATGACATTGTGTCTCTGCTCACCTTCCTCCTTTGCTGTTTTGCTACCTACCTCTAATATGGATGCACTTTCTCAATGCAGGAAGTACAAAAGCGACAGAATCACATCTATAAAGCGGTATGCTTCAAGATGCCTAACTAATACCGAACTATTGCTATATCTATTCAGTTGGAGATTATATGTCCAGCTTTACATTCTTGTAGTTCTTAGGGTTCTACTTCTTGAAGTAGATAGACTAGCAAGTCATTGATTATGCTTTATATGTTTGCCTGCTCGGTATAAATTAATAGTTGTTTGAGTTTTGTTTATTCAGCACTAATCAGATCAATATCTTCTGTTTGACCATGTTCAATAAGAGTATAATGCCACCTCTGTGATGTCTTCGGGATTGAAAACTTTTGATGAGACATCATACATAAGAAAGCATGTCTTAGTGACTGGAATAGCATTTTTGTTTTGGTTTTAAATATTACTGTCAAATAGAAGATGGGAAAGAAATGTTCTTTTACCTCCCAATAGCTTTTTTCAGCATGCAAACTTACTTTCATCCACTTGATTAATTAATCAGGGAATCGATAGATCCAGGTGTCAGAACTGCTAGTGCTTTGCCCAGAAAATCTATTACGGTAAGGCAATGCATTTTATCATCATGTATTATCTTATGTACATATGGGAGTGTGCTGCTAATTGTTTGCTCTGTTGACATAACTTGCATGACATATTGAGGTAATGATGTATTACTTTTTTGAAATAGGCACAAGCACAGGGAAGACTAAGTCAGGGTACTGGGGAACCATGTCCATTGAAGAGAGGTGCCCTTTGTCATTAATTTCATTTGTGCAGCACTTATAGTAACATGGACTGCTGGCGCTTACTTGTCGTCAGTGATGTAGACATGAAGGAGTTGGTTGCTTCTTCTAATGCTCAAAGCACTAAGACCAAGGAAACATGTGGCGGTTCCACATTTACTGATAATAGGTAGTTTTCTTCTTGCTGCTGATGTTATCCTTTTGCATATAGTGTAATGGATGGTTTACTCTTGTGATTTTAATTTTTATCCATAGTGAGTGACAATTTCCCCAAGGAACTTACATTTTTTAAATTTCCAATTTACCAGGAGAAGTCGAATCAACTCTCTGGCATTGCCAAGGTTTGTGAACCTCTTCTTTTATTACAACAGATACCTGCTACTTTTGATTGAAATGCTTATAATTCTTGCTTTTGCTGCTTGAAGGAAGATTTTACCAGTTTTAAGGAGAAATAATCAGGTAAACCAGCTGAAGTTGCATCTAGGCTGCATGATCTTGCCTTTTTATTTTGCTCGTGCTGAAGCTGCTTGTGCTTGTAGGAAAATTCTGACAGTTCAGATAAGGGGAAGGGAAAAACTGCCATTGCCAGTAAGATTCCATGAATTATATTTGGCAGGGCTGTGTTTTATGATTAATAGCATAGTGATTTTACCTTTTGCTTTCAGTAAAAGCTAAGAGCGGTAAGAAGATGCTGCCCCAACTAAGCAACACTGGAAGCCATATTGCGAAGAATAGACCAAGTGATGGGCATATTATGACGTAAGTATGAATGTTTTGACTGTTATGTAAAGAGCACACCAACTTTCGCCTCTTCAATGATGTGCTTAGACATACCTGCACACCCTTATCCTCAGCGTAGCCGCTCCATCATTTCTGCATACGTGTATGTATATTTTGTTAATGGAATACGGTTCTGTGATATCGCTCACAGAGGTAACAGGATATCTGTGACAATAACGGGTCGTACCACTCTCTTGAATTTGAGCGTTTAATGAAGTGTAATTCCATTGAGTTGCAAGCAGGCATTCTTGATTGTTTTGATAATTCTTCTACTTCACTGACGTTCAGATAACTCAACAGATCTGCATTTATTGTTTAGGGTCCCGAAGGGTCAAAGGAATATCGCTACCCATGCATCCTCTGGAATACCTACCACAGTACGTATTGCATCTTTATAATGATGAATAAGTCATGAGAATAAAGTGCAATTGTTAGCAAATACAATGCCCTTCTGCAGCAACTTTTGCCTTTGTACAATTAACTAGAAGCTCTTTATGTAGTACCCAAAAAGTTCAAAACCTGTTTGATGGTTGAAGTGGCTGGTTATCATGACAAAAAGATGTGATATTAATTCCCTTTTGTTGTGAAACCAGAGAACTGGAAACATTGCAAGAGTGGTTCCAAATATCCAAACAACTATAAAGACCAAGCATCTACCAGCTGCTGACAAATCATCCTCAGTCCCTGCAGTCTCATCAGGAACTGATAAACCAGAGACAAATCCTGTTCCTGAAGATATCGCATCAACTGTATCACAAGAGAACAAAAGGCAAGAAATTCCATCTGGGGAGACCAGCCTTTTAGAAGAAAACAAAGAGAAAGCTATTGTCAAAGGAAAAGCAGGGCGCAGGCGATCTTACACATCTCTGCTAATGGCTAGATCAAAGGTGGCACCATTGTTTATGGATACTGTTTTATGATTATTTTCTGGGTTTAAGAATTTCCATGATACTTTAAATTATTTTGCAGTTCCTTGGAGAACATGGTGAGGTCGTGAAGCAGGAAAATGTACCAAATATAGATGATGGTAGCAATCAATTGGAAGTCGCTGAATATGTTGATGAAATTTATGAGTATTACTGGATTACAGAGGTAATGTCTCATGTTTCCAGGACTTGAGTGGGCTTCTCTGAGAAATATTAATCTTTTCTGTTATTGACATGTGATCAAGTTTATGGAATTTTTATTCAGCAAAAAAAAAGTTTTAGGAATTTTGATCTCTGCTATCTTTACTGATATATCAATCAATGATAGTTTCTTAGAACATCATTATAATTTTCACTACACTCATCTCATTGTTGACTACTTAAATTTTGACTAGCTTCTTTCCCAAGCATCTGCCATCTAGGGAAATTTTCTCCAACATTTTGCTAATGCAAATTTTCTTGCAGGCACAGTTTTCCTCTTTGGCCAATTACATGTCAATTCAGGGCGATGTCACGTCTCCTATGCGAGGCATATTGATAAATTGGCTCATTGAGGTACTTTTCCTCTGAAGTGTTTTTGCCACCCACCTGCTTCCCATAATGCCTGAGTTAATTGCCAGTTTTTGGTTGCCTGTTTCTATTATAATAGGTGCATCTTAAATTCGATTTGATGCATGAGACACTCTATCTCATGGTCACACTGCTAGACCGATATCTATCTCAAGTGCCAATCCAGAAGAATGAGATGCAGTTGGTTGGTCTTGCTGCACTCCTGTTGGCATCCAAATACGAGGACTTCTGGCATCCGAGGGTACATATATACTTACTGCTGTCAATTCTTTAACTTGTATATTTTTCCTTCCAATGATTGATCAATTGCTATGCCTGATTTTATACAGATTAAGGATCTGATCAGTGTCTCAGCCGAGTCCTACACAAGAGAACAAATGTTACGAATGGTACACGCATTATATATTATTGCTATAATCAAATGAGACAGAGATAAATAAGTTTTGCCACAATAGGAAGACACCATTTCGCCATTTCATTCATGGAACCTGCTGTGCAATGCAAGTCCGTTATTAGTGGGAACCTAACATGATGGCTTTATCTCCTGTATTCTCAGGAAAGTTCTATCTTAAAGAAGTTGAAGTTTCGCCTAAACATCCCCACTCCTTATGTTTTCATGTTAAGGTTCCTCAAAGCTGCTCAGTCGGACAAAGTGGTATGCTGCCTCTTTCTTATCTCTTTATCCATCAGAATTCTCCATACAGAATCTGGGTTTGGAGGCATCTACTTAAACTGGATTCAACTGAGACTGAAGACCTTACTGAGTAAACCTAAACCTGCTTACTTGGCCTTTTCGTGTCAGCTCGAACATCTGGCTTTTTACCTCATCGAGCTCAGTTTGGTTGAGTATGAAGCTCTAGAGTTCAGATCTTCACTGCTGTGTGCATCGGCAATCTATGTCGCGAGGCTCACCCTGCAAATTTCTCCCACTTGGACTCCACTTCTCATGAAACACGCAAGATATGAAGTTCCACACATGAGGCAAATGATTATTTTATATTCTATTTCTTCCGTTTTCTGCAGTTCGCAACTCTCATGATGTGAACTAACTGAGCTTGGTTTACCATTTTTCCAGGGAATGTGCAGAAATGATTCTGAGGTTCCACAAAGCAGCTCGAAAGGGACAGCTGAAGGTCACATATGAGAAGTACGCCGGGCCCGATTTGAGCGGTGTTGCAATGATTAGGCCCTTGGAGAAACTTCCAGCTTGATTCTACATGCTTTCGTTCATTCTGTCCTCTGTAAATATATCCAGAGCTCTTACATCTAGCTCTGCTGCAAGAGGAGTCCTTCTGATTACACACTGTTTCCATCGAACTTTTCAGTTCTGCCATCCGATCCACAATCCACAGATTCGAGTTTTTACAGAACTGAACATCTGCATGGTTGCATGCTGTTTTGTAATTCGTGCAACCTGATGATCAACAAATGTTGAATTGGTTGTCTGTGTGATACAGATATTTCCATATTTGGAGTGTACTGTGCCTAGGGGTCATTGCCATGCTGATTGTTGTAATACACTTAAATGTAGCAATGCAAAGAGTTGTCTTTCGTGATTGCCTGATTTGTGAATTTCAGTTACCTCATTCTGAAAACTTCATTTCCTTGTTAATTGCAGTTCTGCTTTTCAGTCTTCGGAATGATTTCTATAAGACCCTCTTAGGACAGGACCTCCAGATCTGAACTAAACCCACAAGATTGCTAACCCAAAAGAATATCCTCTCAACTCATCTGAAACCTTCCATCCTCAATCAAAGACAGTGGCTGAACTTACCGTCAAAGTTTCATCGCGGTGGTTCTCAACTCTTAGCATTATCACAACAGACAACAAATAAAATCTCAGGTCACTTCTCATACGGAAATATCAGCGAAGTAGGCCAGTACTTACTCTGTTCGTTTTCTATTCGAGAAAGGATCATTTGATTAAATCACTACCTTGAGCAAATCTAGGATGCAAATCTCACAGAATAACACCTCAAGAAGCTCGAAATGAAACAAGGCAGAATGTAGAAACTGCTACAATGCAAGGAAAAACAAATGATTCCTGTATAAATTACATATCTAAGATTGTACCAGCTTATCAATTATGTATGCCCTAGGACCCTCACTTTCCTTCAAAACTCGGTACACATATTGAACAACCCTTAACCCTCCCTATGTACATATACCGTGTCCCTCATTCCCTGAGAAAGTAAAAACAAAAGGGGCTTATTTTGCTATCAATCATATCATCAACACAAAGCTAGAATTTGCTATCACATAGTATATATAGTATAAGGCTACGATATACAAATGTTCCGTTCTTTCTTACTATGAGCAAGTGACCAGACCCTCTTGCGCGAGCAAACTTCCTTCACGATCCAAGGTCTCCCTCACTGCTCGATAGAACTCAACCCAAGAAGATGTTTGTAATTCCACTGGGCCCCACAAGAATGTCGGATTTGGGCTCGCGGGGCAGGCACTGACCAAGTCTAAGACCGACACTGCAGGCTCACGTGGCTGGGGGAAATTGAATGCCAAATTATCAACCTTGTGCTCGTAAATCTTGCCATTCCTGTCGAGCTTGTACCGGGACGTGCCCTGGAACTCGCCTTTTGCCTCCCATGGGACCCGTGGCACACCCTTCAGGTTCCACCTTATCAATATCATGTTCTCTGAGGGCTGCCAAACTCTGTACACCTCCAGGGCTATCTCGCGGAACAGGATTTTACCATGGAATCTCAAAGCCCAGAAGATCAACTTGTAGTTCTCGATCCCAGTGAAGGTGTTTAGTGGGTCTACAAAGGTGATGTCATCTCTGGAGAAAGATAAATGCACCAGAACATAAAGTTTTGTCAGTAAAATGGCACATTATCCAACCTAAACTAGAAAATTTATCACATTTTCAGATTCTAGCAAATGAGTTCGGTCCCAATATGTTATTTTCACCGATGCTGCCTAATCCGAAATCCTGGTCCTCTCCCCTGCAACCTTAATGGATAAAAAGAGCACACAACAATTCATGAAAAGAATAATATCACCAAACAAAAACAGATAACTACCGAGTAACTCCGGCTACATTAACGGAAAAGCATAAACCTGCCTCAGAGTTACTTCAATGTCTATCTGTTATATGATCACCGAAAATATCCAACTATCTAGTAAAATGCCCTGAATAACCAAACACATCAAATTCTCTCAAAAACGGAAGGGCCGTGCAGGAATGACAGTCGAGCTCTCAAAGGTTAATCCAGCACAGAAAGGATCATCATTATATGCAGTCAACTTAACCATAGACACCCCCTTCCCGAGAAACCGAAAACCAATTCAGAATATTTCCAGCAACCGTAGAACTCCAATTCATATTCCTACTTCACTCCACCAAAGATACCATATTTCTCCCGACAACTGAAGAGTTAAGATTTTCGAGGGCATTAAAAAAACACTTGATCAGGACTTCTTGTGGCCGTACAGCCATGTTGATATAATTTCTCGACATGTCAAGAATCAAAATTTAGTAATACTTACAAAAAAAAAAGAAATTATCCGACAGCACCAAAGAAATCAAACTCCTCTCAACCACGAAGAGAGATAAAACCCAGAAGCGGGAATCAGAAATCACCTGTAGATGTCGTAATTAAGGTCCTTGGAGAATATCAAGGGCATGTCCTCGCGGAGGGTCCGCACGGCGAGGCCGAGATTGACATAGAAATTGTCCCTCTGCTGCTTATCCGGTGACCCGGTACTGTTGCAGAGCTGGGAGCCCTGGGCCGTCGGTGTCTGGAGGCTCGTGAGGGCAGAGAGAGAGGAAGGCGAGAGAGAGTTGATTTGCTTCTGGGTCTGAGCCTGAGAGGACAGCATCTGCGCAGAAGAAGACGGAGACGAAGAAGATGAGGCGGAACAAGCAGCAACCGAAGAGGAGGGAGGTTTGTCTATGGACTTGGGGTGGAAGAGAGACGGGGAGAGATTGGGCAAGAGGAAAGCCATGGCCTTTATTCGGGAGCTCTCTCTCCTCTCAAAGGGTCGAAGATTTCATGGAGATGGGTTTTAGAGGGAGAGAGAGAGTGTGTGTGTACGTTGTTGATTGGAGAGAGAGAGAGAGAGAGTATGAGTGGTTTTAAACGGGGCAGTGAATATGCTTTGCTCCTCTTAGTTCCCTTATTTGATTGATGATTTCCGTTTTTGTTCATTTTCCTCCCGCTCCGGTTCATATGGTCCCTCCTCTTACAACAAGCCGGGCATGGCATGGATCGGTTTCTCGAGCATCGTCCTATTCGGACGGAAAACGTACTTCGTCTATCTAGAAAAACCGGTTTTCGGATGGCTTGAACTAGAATAAGATCACGTGGAAAAATGGAATTTCGACTTCTCAAACTAAACCTGAACTAGAATAAGATCACATTCAACAATCAAAATCTAACACAAACGCTTCACATCAAGTCATACACGTCTCTGTGGATTCTCTTTTATTGATTATTGCAAGGGCTTATGAATATCTTTTTCCGTTTCGATCGCAATGAAAGTTCATAAATCTAGTACAATGAAATGAAACTTTCGATAACCAATAAATAATACAAATAATCACATCATAAGAATCGAACTTGCAATCTCACGTACGTCACCCTGTTATGAATCTCTCTTTTCCATCGTAGTGGGAATGAGAAAACATGAATTTTTCACTATAAGAGATGATTGATTAGTATGTTTTAATTTTGGGGGAGAGATCGATGAATGTTTTGACATGGTTATACGATATTTTCCATTTCCTCTAATGGACCATGGATGTAGCTGATTTTATGTAGCAGTACCGATCGGACCAGTTCAGGTTGTCTTTTCATAGTTGAAGGAGAATGATCAAAGCTATTTGAGACATTTGATTGGTCATGGTTGGAACAACACATGATTTCACATAGACAACGAGAAAAGGGAGAGTTTTGCCGAATTAGATCTCTTCCGCAAAATATTTTTCATAACAGACCTTTTTATAAATTAATTCCCATGATATACTTACATTATTTATATTTTTCAAAATATTTTGATTTATTTAATTTAAGCTCTTGGCCAAATAAAAATTAAGTAATATTATTCTTCCTTTTACCTATATTCCCAAAACATTTTAATTCGTTTCGTTTAAGTCCTGAACCCAATAGGATAAGTGGAAAAAAAAAACACCATTGTAATTCATCCTTAATTAAATCCTCAAGCCTGCGTTTGTTTTTCGAGTTCGATAATGATTCAACTCAACTTTTATTTTATATAATGATTGCAAATGTTGATAAATATATAGATGCGAAAATATATAGAAAATTTATTATTAAAATATATATATGTGTGTGAAAATAGATAAAAATTTTATTATTAAAGAAATGATTATAAAAATTATTAGAACAAATTATGAGTGAAAATTTATTATTAAATGACAGAAAAAACAAAACAATAATAACTATACTATTGAATTTAGTAAAAAATAAATTGAGTTGGATTGAGTAATTTATTTTACTTGAAAACTAAAAAAAAAAAAGCCTAAACGTTTGATTATCTACTAATCAACTTGGGTGGATACACATTCGGTTAAAAAAAAAGATGATATAATTGAGGATTAATTCTACTTCAATTCAGTTTGTAGTCAACAACTAATTTGATTAGTGACTTATTATAATCGTTTACTCACGATTCACTAATTAAAAATATAAAATACTAAATTGACTAAATAAAATTTAGTAAAATAACTAAAATCATTTAAATAGTAAAATTAATTGAAAATTAAATTAGCAAAACTAGAAAATCCACAAAAATCAACTTCAATTTACGCTTTTATGTAGATTTCGATTAAATGAATCAAAAAATTAGGTATAGTAAATAAAATATATGAGTATTTTTAGGGGTACGCTTGACTCCTAAAAATTTTATCCAAAATAGCCTAACTGTAAAAGGTGTTTTGGAAAGAGTTTAAAGAATAGGGATTAAATTGAAATGATTTCACACAAAGAAGTCTAAATTGAGAATTACTTCCAAACTAAGTCTAATTTGAGAATAAGTTCTAATAAAAAGTCTAATTGGATGGGGAAAAACAAGGGATAAGGCAATCGCCCCCTTACTATTCAAAACCCATGTGCATAGATCAATGGCCAACGGAGACCGCGACCTACCAATTGGGAAAAATGAGAACATTATGAGCATCCAAAAGTAGCATATTCTTATCAAATAGAGTCCAATCCCTCCCTCCACATCACACACACACCCCCATTTTGTCAAATACCAACATCTTCAGCTTGCATTCATGACCCGAAGCACCTTATCATCTCTATTTTTTGAAATTGTCCGCAGCAATCCCTGAGAAAATCATTGGTCAGATCAGTCATTTACTTGTCATACCACATCTCGACAAGAGTTGATCGCCGCCTGGATTGAGTGCATACCAAAATTTTCCATACTTATCCATACCGCCTTTCGGTATGACAAGAGTCTATTTCTACCAAGATCGAGGCTGTGGCCGTCTGCGTATTTACTAGTTCAATCGACATTTTTACTCACGTTAAAAAATGAAAAAGTTTCAAATTTTTATCATTCATTCAAACGGTTGCAAAAAGAATGAGACATTATCGTTGATTTAAGATGTGGAAGCATCTGAATGCGTAAGCCTCCGGTGAAGAAGAGGCAAACGCCAGAATCTCAGCTACCGTCTTTATCGGCAACGTACAGCGCTGAATGCGCTATCGATTCGAGCGCACCAGTGACTCTAATTTGTTGCCTTTTCCGTTCAGATAATGTCCCCATTCCCAAATTCCGATCGTAAAAACCCGGAAAAATTGAAGATTTTTTTGAAATAGCAATCAGCATTTGAAGAAGGCTCAGAGACAGTTGATTATCAGTATCATCAAAGGGTTTCAGAGTTTGATGGTATTTGTTAATCGGTCATCACTGCCTCCGAATCGCGTTAAAAAATAAAAATAAAATTCAAATCATTTGCAGAAAGACATGAATGAAAAGTCTTGAACTTGAAAAGGAAAATCATGCGCAAATGGAGAAATCAGCATGGAGAAAGGCCTCAGAAAGCTAGAGATGATAATTTTGTATCGATCAGAGAATACTCTCAGATGGTACGGACAATTTCTCGCATCACAGGCCATCCCCAAATCAAAGACTCTCTCGGGTGGGTGAGATTCATCGCGACTGATGAACCAGTCCATTGCCGGAGATGAGAACTTACTGCACGAATCCACGCGAACAGCGCTCGGAGGGGCGAGGAAGCAAACGAACTAGGGTTTGACTGGAGCCGCCTGTGATAGGAGATTGGAGGTGCTTATATAGAACTGAAGAAGAGGAAAAGGAAAGGAGGGCTCGAGCAAACCCTAGATGATATGTAGGAATTGCATTGATTTGACCAAAATGCCCTTTGCTTCTGTTGTGGGCCAGAGCCCATCAATAAGCCCAATGTCTATAAACATTGGGCCTGTCAATGGCAATAATGTTGGGCTAAAAGCCCGTAGCCTTGAAGACTCCTAGATCGGTTCTGCGCCCAGAAGTAATTAGGGACCGTTTAGTTTGGGGTCCGGAAACGGAATGAGGCGGAATAGGCCGGAATTGGAAACGGAATGAAAATTTTTCATTTTTGTTTGGCTCGATAAGGAATCGGACTTTTATTCCGTTGTTTCTGTTTGGTTCATTGCCTACGAAATCGGAATCAATGTTCATCATTTCGTAATTATTAGTAATATATCGAGTGAACAATGAACAAGTCTAGCTGCGGCTCAATAATTATTCATGTAACATGTATAATTTGGATAAATGATATATTTTAGGTAATATCTTCAATTTGCTGAGTTCGTTGAATGGACGAGGTTTACTCTGCTCATGGTTCGATTTGTGTTTTCTGTTAAAAAATCGTTTTATAATTTAATTATTAATTACCAAAAATAGCAAAATAAAATTAATTTTGATTCTCCTGCATCATTCCCTAGGGTCCCTCGGGGAATGGATGATTTACCCGTATGGGGAATCGATTCCCCCGTATAGAGGAATCGGAACAAATATCTACAATCGAAATAATCTTTTTCGAATCCGATTCCCCTCTCAATTTTCATGAACCAAACGGTTCCTTAGTGTCATTAGTCGTGATGATACAACCTAAATAATGAAAATACTTCGTGAATAGGGTAAAGTCGATGGTCATGGTAAAGTTAGTCTCGTTCAATAGAGCGATGATATTGGTGTCTCGAAATAATAGCAATTAGTGTCATTATTCGCGATGACACATAAGCAATGAAAACACTCCATGATTAGGGTAAAGCCAAATCTGAACTTGGTATAATTAAATTAGAATGAGAAAAGGGGAAGTACGGAACTCTTGTTTAAACAATAATGAGAAAAACCAAAGATAATGTGTAAAAAGTGTAAGAACAAATTTAATGGGTGAGTCGATGTCCGAACAAAAATTAATCTACTAAGAAGACGCACTGGTAATAGCTACCTTAAAGGACCGAAAACAAGGAGCGCATAGCACTTGGTAAGTCGTCGGCGGACCAAAAACCACAAACGCCCAGCTGCCCCGCAAGCATACATAACTGATGAGCTAGCTCAACATATTTCCTAGGCATACATACACAGGACAATAGGGGCAACGACCTGAGCAAATGAATAATATCAGAGTTAACGCCAGAGAGAGCAAGTGGTTGCGGGGCGCCGGGCTGAACAGCTGCTACTAACGTCTGTGAGCCCGTAATGAGAAGAGCGGGCTCACCCGGATATGCCGATGCTAGTTGCAAGCCCAACCTGCAGCCAATGCCTTCTGCCAGGAGGGGATGGGAACCAAAGCAACTAGTGACAGCAACCCATAAGACGCGATCCCAGGAGTCTAGTAATATAGCAGCACCATAGACATAAGGATGAGTCTCGTGAGCAAAAGTTACCCCATCCGTGATAATTCGAAGACTCGCTGGTTGGTGTCCAGATGTGATCGACGCCATCTTCTCACAGGATAAACTTGACCCGAGCCCTGAAGATGCATTCCCGAGCATATCCTCACCCGAGCAGTTAAGCATGGGGTTCTCTGGGGCTGGAAGCCTACCAGACATCTGGTTGTACTGATCCAAGGGCCGCGTCCCAGTTTGACGAGTCGAAAGCGATGAAGACTGAGGGAAGCTAGCATCATAAGTCGGGACGGTGAAAGGATAGTTGTAGCAGCAGCGGTTGTCATTGTTCTGATGATTGCCAATGGTGGTGCTGCTGCTGTTACTAGCGGAAGAGCCCCAGACCGGGTGACACATCATCGAACCATTAAGCTGCTCCATCTGCAGCGGGTCCATCCTGGATGTGCTCCTCCCAGCATTCTCCTTCGCTGCTAAGAGCCTCTTCTTCACACTCTCGAGTTTCGGCCTCAGCACGGACGGCAGAGATAGGAGCTCATCCTGCGAAAGGCCATTGAGTAGCTCATCTGATACGGGGAACTTGGCAGCCCAATTTGTGGGTCGGACCTTTCCGAGCTCCTTTTCTAGATTCTGCTTCCGCCGCATATAGAACTCACGCAGCCCAGTGGCATGCCTTTTGCGCCTGTCCACACTCTCGTCGAAGTAGCGATCAATGACCTGCTTCACCTTCTCAGGATCATGGGGCCAGACAGCAGGCCCGCGGCCCGAGTCGTCATCCGGGCTGTGGATGACCACGCAGGTGTCGATGTCGCAGAGGATCGACAACTCTTCTGCCTTCTTCAGCAGCCCCTCCTTCCGCTTCTTGAAGGTCATCTTGCGTGATCTATCATTGGCGATAAATCTGAGCACTAACTTCCCGCGTCCCATCTTCGAACAAATAATCTATAAATTTAACAAAACAGAAGATTAGAGTGGGAGATGCGATACATGAAACAGAATTATGCGAAGTAAAAAGGAAAAAAACGGAGCCAACTGAAACTAACAGTAGATTATCGACCAAGAAAAAACATAGTCAACTGAAAACTTAGTATTAACAGAAAACAGAAACACGACAATGGTAGACGGAAGTTCGCACCTTAATCGCGCTGTTTTGCCTTTTGGAGAAACGGGAGAGCTAATGAGGAAGACACCCGACCGAGTATTTATTTATATATCTAATTTCATCGTATCCATGAATATATGTATATGAATGCACGCCTGTATATACCAGGGAGTAATACGTTTCCTAAATTAAGACAAATCAAGATTTTATAAGATTTAGATGGCTAAATTGTAGACACGGAAATATTAGCTTGATTATTACATGGTATCAACGAGAAAGATTTAGTTTCCTTAATAAGATATTTTTACCGTTAGGACTAACGGGTCTCTAAATGGTTTCCTCTCTCGCACCGCCTGTAAATCACTTGTTTTATTACGGAGTGATGTCGAGGCACGCACACATTCGATCGAAACATGTCAATGCAGGCTTAGAAATTTTACTTAATAATTCATAAAATGTCATCTTATTCTCGTCCACTATTTAGATAGATGATTTTACTTACTCAGACCATATCTGATTTGCATTTACATATATATGGGTTTGCCTTCGATATGAATGATCGTTCGTTATTACTCTAACCGAACCAATCTCAACAATCCATACTAATCTTCCATATGCTACACGCATCTAGTAAGTGAAAGTGAATGCAGTTCGAGCAAACCAAATTAGGTTCAGCCCAAGCGTCTGGGCTCCTCTAAGTGGTAAAAAAATGGGTTCAGCCTATGGACTTTGAAGACCCATTGATTAGCCCAATTGGACCGGTTGGTTTTAGGAAAAATGCCTCTTGAGATTACTTCGATTAATCCTTTATATATATAAATACATATACATATTTATTTATGAATTTTATCTCTCTAATTATTATTTTTTCTCATTCTTCATAAGCAACGTAGGAAACATTTTTTTTTTAGTATAAAAGAAATTCATGGGTTTAAAACCATGAAATTAATTTTTTTTACTTATAAATCAATCTTAGAAAGGGCAAACCCTTTTCATTTTATTTTATTATTACATAATATACATATACTTGGATGAAGATATCTTTAATATTTTATAGGGTTAATTACCTAAAAAATACAAATTTTTCACATTTTATCAATTCTAACATATATTTTTTTCTTTAAACTAAAAATGCATAAACTATAGAATTGATATATTTAGCACGATGTCAGCTTTTGGCTAATTTGAACTGAAATTGTTGACGTGTACTATTGATACTGCGGCCTCGCTGGTGGCCACCACCACCCGACTGGGATAGCCAATAACCATTGATCAAGACCTCACCCGGAATCCAAAGGATCCCCAAATTGGGGGCCTCTTACATTTCATGTTGTACAGGTCCCATTCAACAGAACATCACGAGTCAAAGTGACTTCGGTAGTATGCGTCAACATATTCTGTTTAAAATTAACAGAAAAGTTGACTACGTACTAAAATTGATATTAAATTAATAGTTTGTGTATTTTTAAATTAAGAAAAAAATTTGTACTGAAATTGATAAAATGTGAAAATTTGTACTTCTTTAGGTAATTAATGATATTTTATACCCATTAGGTCAATTAACACATAAAGAAAGTTAAATTGAAATTAGAAGCACTAACGTGGAGAACTAAATGTAGAGTTCATAATATGTATTATATTTATCGGGTTCTTAATAAGTAAACCGGCACACGAACCTTCTAATCTACACAAAGGAGATATTTTTTTTGTGTGATTATCATTGCAGTCAAGTTGATATGAGAAACTCTCTCCATTTATTTATTTTGTTGATGAAAACATTAGAGAAAATGGTATCTTAAAAAAATAATAATCAAATGCATGCAACTGGACCATCCTCTGGACCGAAAGGAAGTTGGATACTATCGACATATTGTGCTCTCTCATCCAACTTGTCCCCTACCTAAGGCCAATAATTTCCACTTATTCACACCCAAAGATAAAATAATTGTGAGCAACAATAATTGTTAATGTTTCCCCCACTTGTTGGCTTTTCCTAAAGGTAAATTCAATAATTTCTCACATATTGGTGTTATAACAATAATAATATGATATGATTCAGAAAATCTATTTTCCGGATAATTTACGATTGTATATCACTGCTATTACGCACACAAGTACGTCGTTTATTATGATTGGGTTGATTCATTCATTTGCAAAATAGTATCACGAGCCCAGTCCAAATATTTGGAATAAGATGCGAAAACCTACTTGCTGTTTTTTTTTTTTGATGAATAAAGGCCATGAGGGGCAGATAGCCGTCATGGAATGTTCCATTTGCCCGAATGAGTCAAGGGCTCGGTGAGACATAGCCCACCTAGATCACCATGACCTCACCAAAGTGTACAGTGGACTAGAACAGTTCCCATGGGATAGAGGACAATGGTCTACTAACGCAAGTGCTTTCGTGTTTAAGTCGAATTTCGATCCCTTGACCTCCCTTTTGGAGGCGAAATTCGTTACCAACTAGTGGTAGCCTACTTGCTGTTAAATAAATGAGAATAGAAGAACATATAATCAGTACTAATTTTTATATCAAGCTATCTCAGTGTGAAGCTTTGACATGAGAACATATTCTGCAAAAAAGATCGTCATATAAAATTAATTAAATATTCCGGCAGAGTCCTTACCCACCTGAGCTATAATCTATCGATTATTGATTACTTAATACTTCATAATTGCAGTTACAAGGTTGATCATTAATTTAGTAGCTTACCAATTACCTAATTCTTCTCCACAAGACCAAATTGCCCTTTTTCTTAAAAAAATTTGAATTTTCTCCGCATATATGAAGTACAGTACTTTAGGTGACCTTTGGTTTTAAAGTTACAATTATACCCCCACTCCATTTTTTCATCACTTAACAAAATAATCATTACTTTTTTTTCCATTTGATAATAAATTTCTACACATCTTTTTTTATTCATTATTACAGACATTTTTTAATAATAAATTTTCTTATTTACTTTTCATCCGCATATAAATACACACACTTTCTATTTTTTTTATTCAATTTAATAATAAATTCTCATATATATTTTTTTCTAACTATTATTATAACTATTTTTTAACAATAAATTTCTCCATTTACTATTACCTATTTTGTCCGGACGCGGGTGGAATGAAGTAGAATTGAAATCATACTATGTAACCAAATGAAGCCAATTTTTCAAATGACCCCCAACAGCAATTTTGAAATGCACCTAACAATAAGCTAACTTTTTTTTTTGGACAAGAACAATAAGCTAACTCATGTGAACATGTGACATGGGAATCTAAATTAATTTCGACTCAAATTTAAATTTCACTGATCTAAATGTTCTGTATTTAATGAGGCATTAATATTTCTCTGCATTTTCAGAATGCTTAAGTATAAATCCAGTTTTGTTGTATGATATTTAAAATGGAGGTCCCTGTTGTCCCGAAAAAACGAAAAGCTCTTGGTATATATTTTAAAACTTTGCAGCCTCCTGGAGATATAAATTGATCGCGGGGTGAAATTTACCAAAAATATATAAGTTAATACGATTATTTCTGTGATTTATCAAAATCGAATTTGCTAACTATAAGAAGAGAAATTAAGATCTGATGATTTGATGGGTGGCCCCATGAATTTAATGTGGGTGGAGTGCGTGTATTCTCGTTGCACCCAACGTAAGACTTCCATTTGCCGCATGCTCTGAACGTAACATCGTAGAAAGTGATCTGCCCATATATAAAATATATACGATATATAATTAGAAATTTAATTTAATTAATCTCCCTTTTAACCCAAAAATATTCCATACGTGTAGATTCTAAAGAGAAATTATCGTCGTGTTATGCCATTCTTATTTTACTCTTCAGGAATTACATGATGTTTGAATTCTTAATCTTATTATTTAAAAAATATATATAACCTCGTTATAATTTATTTTTCGACGGTCAGTTTTTGCTTGTTCTTTTTTGCCCTTTCACTGGGTGAGGTGTTTTTCCTAATTTTTAATTATAAAGACAAGAAATTAGGCCTGTTTTAGGTAGTGGTGTCCTTTTAGATGCTTTACACGAACTCTCCCCTTCACTGCATTTCAAAAAGTCATACCAATTGAGGTTTACAATGGGAATCAATTTAAAATAAAGAGTACACTTTTTGTTTGTTTTGGGCAAAAATTATAGAGACACCACGAGAACATAGATGGCAAACTCAAAACTCACACTTTCTTGTAATTGGGTACACTCACAATTAAAGGTACTAACAAACAAAAAGATACCAATGTACACTCGGCTTACTCTCGTATATCGCGATGTTGTCGATATTTTCACTTATCATATGGCGAGATATGATCAATAAAGAATATTTTTTGAGCCATTGTTTTGTAAGGGCACAAAAAAATACGCAAACATACACAATTCAGTAATTTAATGATTTTCCACCTAGAAGTAGTTGATTTTACTTATTCAAGGTTTTATTATAACGTACTTTATGTTAGATTTCAAATTTGAGTTTCCAAACAAATCGGTCTTTAGGACGACATGCAAAATCTATGATAAATAATGTATTAATTATTGGAAAGAGAATCGGAATGAAAGATGATGGAAAATACGCTTATCTTATTTAAAATGAAAGTGAAAAAAAGAAGAAAGAAAGCTATGTACGTAAATTGAAAATTTTATTTATGGATGTCCAATGGCCGTTGTTGTCCTTGCTCGCTCTATAAAGCATAATCCCATGTATTCGGACCGTTTCATAGTAATCATCACATATATATATACACATATATATATTTAGACAATTTTCACGGACGTTTAAATTATTTTTCAATTGTTATATTCTATTTTCAAAATTCTTTTTAAATTTGTGCAATGTTCCTCATGAATTAAAAGTCAAAGATAGGATGTTGTTTGACCAGAAATTCAAATTCGAGGATTGCATAAACTTGCAATTAATTATTTTCCGAATAAATTCCATTCCTTTTTTCCTTTTATTTTTTGGGATAGTAAGCGGAGTAAATTGCATTCCCTATTCCTGCCAATGTCAGTTAACAGGCAAACAGATATTTTGGCTGGGCAGAACCGAAAATAGGATCAGAACCGAGGGCAAATCGGTCTGTTTATATTAACTGGTCCATTACGTAAATTCCGCCACCAGACCCACCTCTCTCTCTCTCTCTCTCCCCCTCACTTTATAAAAAACTCCCACTCAGCTCAGTCGCTCTCTCTCTTCTCCGCGCATGCCTCTGCGACCTCCATGACCGCTTCCTGGAGAGAGAGAGAGAGAGAGAGAGAACTCCGTTTGACTTCACGGGCCGAGAGTGAGAGAGAGGCGACGGTGGATGGAATGATGACTGCGAAGGCGGCGGCGTGCTTCGAGAGCGTGGACGAGAGGAGGAGTGGGGTGCCGGGGAGTGTCGTGGTCTTCGTCGGGGATGAACAGCAGCAGCAGAAGCGGCGGGAAGGCGGGGAGGAAGAAGGTGAGGGATGTTCCACGACAGCAGCGAAGAAGAACAAGAAGAAGAGCAGGGTGGTGGAGTGCCGGATATGCCAGGAGGAGGACGAGGTGTACGCCATGGAGAGCCCCTGCGCCTGCAGCGGCACACTCAAGGTCTCTTCTGATTTTCTCATCTCATCGGAAAAATTTCCAGTATCTGAGCTTCGTAGTTTCCGTAGTTTGGGATTCCGAGTGTCTCTATTGGGTGATCGGACGCCATTGACATTGCATTTTCCAGCTGGTTTGCGTCTTTGTTACTTCCTTTCCTCCTACTAACGAGCATGGGCGAGCCGATAGCTCGAATTTTCTGGTAGAAATCTCGCATGTTGAGAGAAAGATTGATATAGCACAAGGGTGCAAAATCCAGGGACTAGATTGATCTCAATGCAGTAGTGCGGGGATGAATTGTGGAAATTGTTAAAATTAACGGGGATGCCGGGACGGTGATCGCATGAGTTCTTGTCCGAATGCTGGAATATCCGCGCAGAATATTTTTATTGATTATGCATGCAGACGTATCATAGTAGCAGTAAAAAACTTGCTTTGATTCCAGAAGTGACATATAAAAAATGCTGTTGTTGCTTCTTTAATTTCATCAAATGTTGGGTATTTTTCTCGATTTTACCCATCTTTTTCAGGGCAAAGCCTTCTGGGCTTCGGTTGCAGAAAATTTGTTCTCTTTTATTTTTCCTGTCAAAGTTTTTGCGAAAGTTAATATATTTATCAGACGGAAGTCTGAGATGGTAATTTGTTTTGCAGTAATTTGTATAATTGTCATGAAAAGTTTCAATTTTGTCAAACGTTTTTACTATGTTTTAAGAAATGCATATTTTTCGACTGTTTTCTGAAAAGGAGAATTCTGCAATTAAATGAGACTTTTCTTTCACAGTTTTCTTAGCCAGTAACTGAGGACCTCGAACTCCAATTCCTAGGGGTTCGTGGTTTTGAATAGGTCCGTCCCTTTTAGACAAGGTGGGTTTTCTTGGAAGTTGCATTCTTACCTTGGTTTTCACGGGATTGAATTTCTCCATTGGCTTCTTGTAACGTTTGCAGGTATGAGCATTTACACTACTTGGACTTGGTGTTCTTGTTGTGCTAAGCACTGCTCTTAAAATCTCGTTCCGTCTCTAAATTCCTTTTCATGGTTTCTTCTTCTCCTACAGAAGATGTGGGATAAATTTTGGAAGAAAAATTGTTCGTTTCTTGATATAAACTTTGATATGAAACGTTGTTGGTTTCTCAGAATGCTAATCAACCTGAACCAAGTGCACAACAGCGCGTAAATGAGCTTAAAGCTCAACAGCAAGCAACAAATGTAAGATGGCATTGATACAGTTGAGCCCATCTTCAGTCCAATACATATACGTTATAGCAGTTAGAATTTGATTTAAAATTGCAACTGATTACAATGAAAAAAACGAAAAATGTAGCCAGCCATACCAGGTATCCTCTAAAAAATGATAAGTTGCCTTACGTTTGTTTATTCCTTGCCTCCCATTTTTTCCAGCACTGCTGCTCACAGGCATCCTCAACCCTCAATGTGCAAACTATATCAGTTTCTAACACATCTTCGTGAACTCATCCCAGTTGACCATTGGCTCATTTTCAAGATCCTATCTTATGTTAAAAAATATATATATATATGTACATCTGTGCAGGAAATTCTTGAAATGGGTCATCTGTAAATACTGTAAAGTAGATCATCTATGCTAATACCCTTCCAAAATGCTGTGATGAGTGCATTCGATGCAGGAATGCCGATTCATCATGCACTGATGATATCTAATGTGTATTTATGTAGGATTTCCCGTAGATAGCGATGTGTGATTTCGCTGTACATGTAAACCTTATTAATTTTTTCAAGACTCAGCTTTAGCTCTGTTCTTCCTTAATGAAGTTGATCACAAGTAGGTTGCATGAGTTATATGTTAATACATCTTACCAAATTATCCAACAGTTTGCTCATAGGAAGTGCATTCAGAGGTGGTGCAACAAAAAGGGTGACATTAACTGTGAGATCTGCAGCCAGGTCAGACCTTATTAGCTTAAAGTCCCATATTTTTTTTCCCCAGAGTCTAAAGTAATGCATCTAACATTTGCATGTTGCGGACTTTCATGTAATAGGTCTTCTCACCAAATTACTCACTCCCACCTGCCACAATCAATCCTGATCTTCTCGCAATTGATGTCCGGTAAGTATAATGGCTTCACCAGCCACTGATCTAATAATTGATATTACATCCATTACAGTTCAGGATTTATGAACGTGTCATGTCAACATGGTTTTAACAAAATTTTGAACTATTCTCCTAAATGTCGTTATCCAAAAACTGAGATGGTTCTGAACTAATGGTTATATTTTGATTATTACCATTTTTGTCATTGCTTAGACTAGTTGTTAATATTCTATTTCTGTGTCTAGTTATCGGATTATCTTTATGGATCTCTCTCCAGCTTTTCTTTTCCATTGGTAAAGATAAATGCATGTAATAGAGGTGAACATAAGCATCGGTGAGCAAAACAAGCAAGAATAAAAGATTTTTAGAATGTTGCTTTAGCTGTCAATCATTGCAACTATGTGGGTTTAACAAGATTAACTCCTTGAGTTTAATGAAACTTTTTGTGTACCTATCTAGGCAAGCATGGGTCCCTAATATCAATCTCCGGGATTCTCACCTGATAGCACTAGCTGCTGCTGAGCGTCAATTACTGCAGTCTGAATACGACGACTATGCTGTTGAGAGTAGTGGTAGCATTGCCTGCCTCCGCTCTGTTGCTCTCATCGTGAGTGGCCCATAATTACTTTCCAGTTTCCTGCAGTCTCCTGCTCCTATTGAAACTAATGTGGTTTTCTAATTTCTGCAGCTTCTCATAATTTTACTTCTTCGCCAAGCTCTACTTGTCACCCGGGAGGCCGGGCTTGTGCAAGGGTCATCGAAATTATTTAACGTGAGTCCACTTTCCCAGAAAACTTGCATATTTCTGTAATAACTTATTCCAAGTAAAAGCTAATCATAACTGCTTTAAGAACCATGATTACATACTGAGCGTGCAAGATCATACCTTCACTGGAAAGTTATTGGTAAACATAATCAGAATCAATATGCTTCTATTAGAGAGGGAGAGAGAATATAAATAAAAAAGAAAACGGCTACATATTCTCCTACAGGGGTAAGACTTAAGAGGACCACGCCTGTGTGGGGCTTTTGGGACACTCACCACTTTCTGGATGACGAAACTCTTAACTATAATAAGTATTTGCCAAATCACTATATGTTATGTCACACGTTATCCCATGCTGGAATTGGAGAGACTTGCCCTTTTGTCAGTGAACAGTGAAATTGTGATGGTGTTCAGTTTCAGGTTTCGGTTCTTCAGTTTGCTGGTTTCCTGTTGCCATGCTATGTAATGGCCCGGACGTGGTATTTACAAAGCCGAAGGCGACAGGTATGAATTTCCAATAACTGCTAATCTTCACTCAAAAGCTCATGAAAAGACTGAATGAATTAAAACGTGGCACTCGTCTTGATCTGATTAAACCTTTTGTCCTAAGTAGTGCGATACGTTTTCACCCTGCAAGATTATATAATCTGCGCTCCTCCTTTTGGCACAGTCCAATCCATCTCCCAAAAATGCTGCGCTGACCTTATCATCTATTTCCCGTTCCTGCTTGTTTCATGACAGATTCATATGTTAGATACACTGAAAACGCAGTTTGTTTACTGATGAACACATGCAAGTCATTGTTGGTTTTGATCTTGGATTTCGTTGCTTATTTCCAACATGTTTTTCCAGGTGTAATCAGTTGTGAAACGAATCCAGTTTGTGAGGGATTAACCTGGTGTTTTCCCGAGTTAAATTATGCTTCTCTAAGGGAAGCTCTGTATATCTTTTCTTTCCGGAGTGTGCGGGGCTTCTTAACAGTTCCTAATCCGAGGGCGCAAAATTGTTTGGCTTATCTAGCAAACGATCTCCCAAAAAGAAAAAAAAAAGGTGGGAATGGCAAGCAAGGATGTGGGGGGATAAGAAACGCGATCTGGAAGATGCAGATTGAGGAGTAAATGTAAATGTTCGGATTTGATGTAAATGCTGGTTCGAGTAGGCAGTCTCGTGTTCTTCGTTATATTCTGTGACTGTGCTGCTTTTCGATTGGTTTCACGTTCTAATGCACTCGTTCGTCCTGGCAAAAGTCGGCACTAGTTCAGGTTTAACCGGGACTATACATATCTCAGTGCTGGAGGAATGTGCAATATTATAGTAGAACCAGAAGAAGATTTCCATTTCCAATCTTTCATGAATTCGATTGAGTTTGGGCCTTCGGTTTTCATGGACCAATGTCAGAAGGCCGATGATAGGATAGGCTTTCCTAATATATATAGACCCGACAAGAAATGCAACATATCTGTTGAATAATTATCCTATACTAATAATATTGATTAAGGACAATAAAATTTAAAACATTCATTTAATTATATTTTAAGTGACAAACAAAGTACGGCAAATAAAATAAGTCTATTTTTCTCTAGTAGTCCAACAGGTGGCCCTAAATTATAAAAGCACACGAAAGATTTTTCAAAGATCACCCGACAAAAATAGTACATCAGTACCATCAGCCTCTTCATGTTGATCTTATCAATGGAGGGAGAGGACACTAGAGATAGAACACTTATGTTCTGAACATTCCTTTAGCTCGTGGTAATCGGACTTCTGTCGACTTAATACTAGACTTAATTATAGTCATGATAACTCTCATTATGTCGAAGGCCATATACAATTGACAGGATCACCGATGCAGACATAATTTCGATGAAAAGAGAGAGGTATCGATTCGATTTTATGGTTTGCGAGGGCAATAGTACGTATATATAGGCATGTCGACCCCTATATTCCATAGGGAGAAATAAGATAATGATAACGATAAAGGAAGGTGAAGGAGTTTGATGGGAGGCACCTACTCTTTAAACAAACATTTTGCAAGACCCGGAAAAGAACAAATTGGGGTTAGGTGCCTTCACCTTGACGGTATATATATATATATATATGTTCATCATCAATTTCGGTTGTACCTCCAAAAAGCCTCTCTTTTAAGTATTGATATCATTAAATTTTAAAAAAAAACCTCAGAAAAAAAAAGAATTTACCGCAATAATATATTTTAATCTACTGACTCCGTTTCAATCACGAGCTACATATAGCATCCAATCATCTAATTTCAAACTCGAATTTGTTCTCAGCTCATGTTGGTTGAGAGAATATACTATCGAGGAACATCAACGAAAGAAATGCGGATATTCTCTTAAAACCTACTAGAGGAACACTAGCATGGAAAAAATATGTATCGCGAGTAATCGTTTTTCTTATACGTTCAACACGGTCAATCTTTTATCTATTTATTTATTTATTTATTAGTAACTAGAAGTCTAAATGCGTGCTTTCACAATCAATCGATATCTTAAAACCTGCGAAGTTCAAGATCTTAATGTCTGTTCTAATTCAAACTTCAAGATCCTGTGGGAATTAATATATGTATAAATTATGTATGTATATACTTGTTTAGGGTATTGCCATGTTTCATGGCAGAATTTCCGGGGGAGACTTCATTTGCCCAAGACATTTGCTTTGCTTCGTCAAACGATGACTGACCCGACTGCCTAAAACCAATCCCCATCCAACCCTTATTTCGGTGTACACTCGTCTATCAAAATATCCATATCAAGCCTCGTAGTCGTAGGTTTATTATGGAGTAAAACTCTTTTGATGGTGAATTTTTTCCATTCATAAGACTCAAGTATTAAACTTCACTTGAGAAAACAAACACAAAATCGCTTGAACTAATCCACATTAATCATTTTGTATATTATATAATTTGGACAGGTCAAGTGTGAAGTTACATGGTTCTCAAATATTCGAAGCAACATCAATTTACTATTGTTATTATTTTTTTGTGATAAGGTATGGATATCACCACTTATTAGTTTAAGTTTTTAAATGAATATGAGATCGGGTCCGTATAAACCCATTAAAAATTCAATAGTGCGTTTTTAAATTTAGGAATTAGGATATAATTAATGTTCATTAAGGAGACTGTTGTGCAGATTAGTTTTGATCTGTGGAGTAACTCATTCAAATCTCAGACCAATCGAACTTAGTTTTGAAAAGGTTCTCTTTTAAGGTATCTTTTAGCTGCACTTTGTTTAGCATTAGATAACTTGCTTTCGTGCCACATGAGAACTTGTCTTGCCGCGAAAGCATAAAGTTCTGAAAATGATGCAACCATTTCACAAGTTAATAACCATGCGTTTGATTTCGGAGTTAAAGTAACTTTGATTTTGATTATGAAAAAAAACAAATGATTGTGTAGTATATTAAATTAAAGTTAAAGTTAAAATTTTTGACTTGAAAAATATGTATTTTTATTGTGTAGTATGTTGAGTTAAAGTTAAAGTTAAAATTTTTATGATTTTAACTGCGAAACTAAACAGTCTGTCCTGAAATCGAAACTCATCTATGCATATATGCGAGCAATGATTTCGATAGTTTAATGCATTGCTTTGGTCATCTTCAATTAGACACCAACTCGATGCCCTGGATTTCTTGCGATTCAGAGGCGCAATTCCCGTCCAGCCAGCCAAACCAATGAGTCTCGGCATGTGTTTAACTCTGGAGATTCACTCGTGTACAAACTCATCCCATCGTTTTAATTCTCAATCTAACCAAATAATTTGGATAATATATTATCCATCGATAGTCCATGCCATGCTACCCAACATATATATAAACTCTGGATTCGGTTTCAACTATTGATAGAGCAAGCTAGACGAACAGTCTAACCACTCACCCGACGATCTTTCCATTGCAACACGTAATCACACGAACCATAATCTCATCACTGAATATTCAATTTGAACAATATTTATACGCGGATTCGGAGGTTTGAGCTAGTCATCGTAGCCCAAATGACGTTTCAAAAGAACACCACCAATCCACAAGCCTGTAATCAAATACTAATACTGCGAGCAAATTCGACTAAAGCAATAGACTTCTTAATCTAATGCTTGAAATACTATTACGTTACCAATTGAGTTACACGTCGCGAGAGCAGAGTGTCACCTTGTTGATTATTTCCAGTGAATTTTTATGTGAGATTGTTATATATATTTTAAGGGGGACAGGTGAATGGAGACTAGGAAAAGGGCTAAAATAAATGGACAGAGGGCGAAAGCGCGTGGGGCCCACGTGCTGACTAAATCCCCCTCTGGGAGGGGCTCGTGGACTTTTGCGCGCGCACGGTCGCTGGTAGAGGGCCTTTGTGGGCCCCTCGAAGAATCGCTGAATCCCTTCTCCCCCCACCCCCCCTCTCTCTCTCTCTCTCTCTCTCTCCTCTGTGTTCTTCTGACAGGGCCCCTCACCTACTCCGACCCTCGGCTCCAGCCCACGGCCCGTTCATAGGACGCCACGTTTCAACTGTCCGGAATTGATTGGTCGATGGGGCGAGTGGTTACGCGAGTGGAGTTAAAAGAGGTGGGGCCGGACGGATAGGGCTGGTGTGGGCCCCCCTATACCGCACACCTGGATTCGGCAACGCCTACTCTGCTCCTCTGACAACGATTTCCCGCCATTAAAAGAGAAAACTTATATTCCCCTTTCTTTCTTTTTTCCTATTATTTCATTTTAAAAAAAATATTAAATGAAAAATAAACCGCCAAAATTAAAATAGAGGAAATAAACAAAATGGACAGTGATGAGTAATAGAAGGGCGTACAATTTTCACTCCCATAAATAAACGATTAATGGCTTGTTTGATTTGTAAATCACATTTTAAAATTACAACTTTAATTTAATTATATCCATAATAGAATAAAATAATTCATACAAAGTCAAAGAGTAAGCCTCATTTATACTACTTTTTTCATAACAAAACAAAATAACTCATACAAAGTCAAAGGGTGAGTCCCATTTATATAACTCTTTTTCATAATCAAAATCTAATTTTAAAATTTTACTATGAAACTAAACGCAGCATAAAATTTCGGCTTAGCAAGTTGTGATATGTATTTCTTAATAAACTTATGATTTTCTACTGTTTTTTTTGTATATAGGACCTTTTAGCTCTCAATGAAAAGCTACAAATGATTTTTTAAAAATTTTACTTGTACACTTCTTACTTTATTAAATTGCGCGAAACATATGAATTTTTCGTTGTTTACGAATTTTGTTGGCTGACCGATTACCGCACCATCACAACACAATTGTAGAGGTCCAGTTAGTGATGAGAAAATCCCAACATGACAACCTTTACTATTCGAGCAATGGATGCAATCGACGCGAGCGAAATATGCTCGCTTCTTATGCATGAAAGTGTGATGATGCACATAAGTTTCGACTACCATAATTACGTGACCGACTGGGAAAGAGTAGTGAATCTGCAGTAAATGGTATTGCATTCATTTATAGATTAATATATTAAAGAGAGTCACTTTCGATTACTTCAACACAGCTATGATCTCTCTCAATATATGAAAGTATGTAATACGTCAACATGCGCTTCGGATTATATGTTACATTATTCATTATCACTTGCTATGTCATCTGTTATATTTTTGCAGAAAAATATATATAAGAAAAAAGAAGAGATAAACATCATGAAAATTTTAAAAGGTGTAATAATATATTCTAGTATTATTATTATTATCATTTCTTTTTCCTTGATAATTGAATAACTTTGGCTCTTAGCGAGGGAGAACACCAAAGATATCTATTTTTTGACAAGTCACAGAGACATATGAATACTCTATAAGAACGTCATTTTCAGAGTCTAGGATGGGAAAAAAAAGGAAAAGAGAAAATTACATCAAAACAAAAGTTAATTTAACTTTCTTTGTAACTTGGTTGGATATTAGCTGTCAAATTCTTTTATTTTTTCCTTTAATAAAATCGAAAATAGAATTATTAAAATTCGAAGCATATGTTCTATATGTACAAAATCTTCTCTCTTTTCCTACCCCCCAAAAAAAAAAAACTTTTCTCTTCAAATGAAGAAAAAGAAAAAAGAATAGTACAAATGCCCTCTCTCCTCTATTTTTCTCCCATGAAATAAGATGAGCTTCCTGGCTAGACCGGAGTAAAGCTGATATCCGATGCATTATGATATCGAATAACCGAAATGGTTCTCCAGTCCAGATATATTCATCTTCAAACGTGTTGGATATTTATGTAACGTCTCCCTACAATAATGTTTTGCAAATGACAATAATACGAATTACGTGACACTTTTATAATGAGAAAAAGTACGCAGGAGTGTTTTACGAGCCGATGAAAACACTCAATCATCTCATCTTACCAAATAAAAAGGTAGCAAACTGTAAGGATTAACTATGTGAATATGATGATAATCGAATTGGTAACTCGGGAATGCATTATATGTATGATATGATAATATCTTCTTTTTGTTTTTTGCTGAAATATATTGATAATATCTTTGATAAGTAATTTCATTGTGTATATGATATTTCTTACTAAATGTAAAGTTTCTTGCTTATCAAAAAATATATTAGTATTTCGTCAGCCCATGTCCTGCTCACTCTCTTCGAGCCAAAAAATAAAACCTCAAATTTTTATCACCTGCAATCTAAAAATTCAATCAATTCAGACTAATTCAAATCAGGTCAGGTCGATCTATTAAAGAGTAAATTGTTGATATTGAGAATATTTTTTATTTATAAGATTTGAATACAAAATTATAAAATACAAAAAATATAATGTGCAGTGACGTACGCTTTTATCTTGTAATTAAAAGATTCCTTGCTCTTATCCAACTCAAAATATTTTTCTGCTCGATCCTAATTTATAAAATTTATTTAAGGGAAATAAGTGGTGAAAAAATACTTAAAATATTTTTTTTTCTGTATAAGTACAGGTTTCACACATCATCATCTCCCCTTCCCCTTTCCCTCTCTCCCTCTCTCTCCGCGTGTCTGATTTTCTTGCTGGACTTCAGTTCCCCTCTGTTGAAACTTTGGCCCCTCCCGGACCACTCTTTCCTCAGACACACCCCCATAAAGTTCCCACCTTTACACCTCCTCAGCTGAAAAATTTTCCAGCCAAAGGAGCTCCTTTCCCTGAGAAGACGCATAATAGTAGAAGACAAGCTAAAGAGCTAGCCACACTATCAGAGGGTTCACAGACCTCTCTAAAGCTCCCCCAAGTCCCGAAAACCCCCTTGGCTCTTTCTCTCTGCTCTCTGAATAAGACTCTCTTTTGAAAGATATCACAGTCCATCTGTTCCTACACAATGCAGAGCTTTTACGCTTGGTGAGTTCATATACAGTCGTACTTTGAAATTTGCCACCTGGGTTTTGATTCTTGAATCTTGGAGAAGGGATTTAGCTGTTAATCTGTCCGGGCCTTGTGTTCTTGTGGCATTTCGAAGCAGTGGGTTTTTCAGTATCTTCAAGGTCTAGGTTGATATTATTGACTTGCTCTTCTCTGGGGTTGTGTTCTGTTTGATGTCATTAGTTACCTAACAAGTTTTGTCTGCTTGTGCATTGGTTGAATATGGAAGAAGGTTTTGTTTTGGAATATGATTAAATTTTTGGTGATCGGTGCCTGTTACTTGTCTATCTGGGCATAATCTTTTGATTGATTCTTCACGCATGTGTTATTTGCTTGTAACATAGGCTCCCCAGTAAGCTATCTTCAGTGGAGTGATTTCACTATGTTTGATCATTCAATAACACATATGTTCCCTGTGGCCAGTGACAAGAAAAAAAGTGCGGGTCTTTCCGTGGTTGCGGGATGGGATAGTCGCCTAGTAGCCTGTACAGTTTTATTTTGTTCAAACCTTTGTTAGATACTCTCAGTTCAACCCCCCGATTCTATGTTAGACCCTTAAATTGGCACTGTTCGTGTTCGCCCTCCTCATAATCCCAATCGTTGATGTCGGTTTATATCTTGTGTAAGAAGACTATGAGCTCATCAGGACGTATGAGTTCGGGGAGAGTTTGCGGAACCAGTAATCTTGAGTTCATGCCTTGCAAGCATTGAGAATTGTCTTAAAATAATTTCCAACTGTCCCCAGATGATTGTGTTCTGCAATAATTTAAGCTACCCTCGTCTGAGCTTACAATATTTAATTTTGCGTGGTGGTGACATCTTGGGAATTGACTAGTTATAATATGTAGTTTTAGGTAAATCTATTCTCTCTGCCATGCTTTGGAGTATGCAAAAGAAGATTATTATCTGACCAAAAATGGTCGAATATTATATTTCTAATGATTATCATTGTCCCCATTCTTATCCCCCTATTTTAAATACTTATTTTCTGCATGGTTTCGTGCATGGATTATTTTATTTTCATGAGGCATCAAGAGGACTTTCGATTGAATATATTATGATGCAAATTGTTGTCTTGTAGTATATCTGTACTCTGATTTCTGTCCCATTGGGTAGTCAAAACTTTAGTTTCGTATGTCTTTTTTGTTGTGTATAGAAGTGGTTAAGCGTGTTGATATCATGTATGATGGGGATGGGACCTTATGGGTCGGCGGACATAATATACAGGATATGTTCGTTCAACCATGCAGATAAAGAATACACTATCTTTAGCCTTCCGATGCAGCTTTTGTAGCTTTTTAACTACCCAAAAATTGGATTTATAAGAGAGAGAGAGAGACGGGGGGCATGGCTAGATATACTATCCCATTTCTTGGTCATAGGAAGCGAACCCTTCATAATCATCCCGGAATGAGGCAAATCCTAGTGAGGAAAAGGAAAATGACTATTGGAATCTTTGAGCAACTTAAGTCGTTACTTTCTGATGGTTCAAATACACTGATTGAAACTTAACTAACTTATTGTCCGTGAAGTTTATACTTTATACTGTCTGTATGTTTATTATGTATCTTTTTCGAACGGTTACTTTTCGGAATTTCCTTCCCCTTTGGGCTTGGAAACTGCCATAAGACATTTAAATTTTCTTTTCTCATTGTTACTGTAGAATCTGTAAAGATTGCTACTGTGATCTATATTTGGGATAAGGAACGTGTGAAGCAGGAAAGATGATGGAACAGAAAAGAAGCCCTTGCTCTGTTGAACAGAGTACCTTCACTTCTCTAATGTCGAAAAGACACAAGGGTGATCTATCCATCTCAAGCAAGGTTTCTTCTCGTTCTTCCCCCCGACTTCTCCTAAGATGGCTTAAGTTCTAAGATGGATTTAATGATCAATTTCTGGCTTACTTTGTTTCCTCATTTTGCTTTTGATGCTGCTAATAGGATAGGAAGGAGAAGCTGGGGGAAAAGATCGTGGCATTGCAACAACTCGTTTCTCCTTATGGAAAGGTAGAAGAATTTCTTTCTCAAACTCTTAGCAAACAAATCCAACTTATAAAAGTATCAATTTTCATCTGTAGATTATAAATGCATTTGTGCTTTCACCATTAATAACTTCAAGCGGGACCTTATAATATAAGTGGAAGTCTGGGTGCATCATCGATCGTTATAATTGCATTTTGGGTCATCATGCTGTTGCTTTATATGACACAGCTTTCTAATTTAATATGCAGACTGATACAGCTTCAGTGTTGTCGGAGGCTACTGAGTACATACAATTCCTTCATGAACAAGTTAAGGTCCGTCTCTTTTTTGCCCTTCTTCTTTTACATATAAATCAGTAATTTCTACTAGAAGGATATATAATGGAGCCGTAAAGAATTATAACGGGTAGTGTAAATTTTGATAGTAACGGGACTACCCATGATTTGTCATTTTGTTTCCATAAATGGGTGTAGTTGAAGTATCTCCGAGTTGTGAGTTAAGATAGCTATGATGATAATCGTAAATGGATTTTAACTTCATTGAAATTTATTGACTCAGTTCGATTTGCTGGTCTTTTAGGTCTTGAGTGCGCCCTACCTTGAAAGCAATCAGGCAGCCCAGATGCAGGTGAGCAACGGCAATGCACAGATTCAATCTTATCGATTCCGTTTCAGTCTGTCCACTTAAATAAGTCATTTATATTATCCTTTATAGGGTTTGGAGTCCTATAGTTTGAGAAGCAGAGGGCTGTGCCTTGTTCCGATATCTTGCACAGCAGGAGTTGCGCGAACCAACGGAGCGGATATTTGGGCTCCCATCAAGTCTACTTCTCCGAAGCTCGAAAAGCCCATCTCACATTTCCACTGACAGCTTCACCTTACGGAGAAAACCTGATATGGTGTCATAATACAAAAATGGGGGTGGATTGACTTCGGATTGCCGGTAACAAATTTTTTTTTTTCCTTGGAGTAGCTGGCCGCACCAGGATGAATCGGGCTATACTCAGTAATGGTAGTACCGTTATATCGTCTTCGATTAAGGGGGGAAATTGTATATTTCTATAAGCTATTAAGTTCTACAGAAACTCCTTTCAGTAAAGGCCCTTTTGCCAATTAAATTGGAGAAATTGATGGAACCACAATATAGATCAAATCACTTAACGTAAACAAATCCTTAAGTAAATTATTCTTGTTGAAATTTCTCTTTCAATCAAACATCATCGCGGATGTCCCCCATCGCCAATGTAGACTGCTATATCATATGTGGACTTCAATCTGTACAAGTTATTGTCATTTCGGTGGTTTAATGTTACATCTACTATGCAGTCACTCAACAGGCGAAGTCAGGACATATTCTTCGAGAACAAAGTTCTCACATCATGATCTTGAATCTCGCCTGACAAACATACATATACTTCGCACGGAATGATCTAGGAAAGGCTGTGATTCATGAATCTCGCCTGACAAACATCCATATATTTGCATGAAATTACCTAGGAATAGCTGTGACAGGCTCTCAGTCGGCAAATTCAAATCTGAAACCGTGTAATTAAAACGCGTTCACAAGGAGTCGCAGTTTCACACCTCTACATCTCTTCTGATTGAGAGACGGGGTGAACACAAGAAGCTATATGTGAAGTTTTCTTTCTGCTATTTGGACGAAATCTTATCGACTTTTCAGCGTCATAAGAGAGACAGGACAGGTCAGGACACTTATCGTTGAGGCTCAAAACATGATAAATATATTATCCGATACGTACAGTTAAAGACATTTTTCACGTGTGATTATTAGCTGCTCAATTCGGTTACGGATGCAGATGAAGCCGTCTCTTCGGTCCTGGTGCCAGAGGTGCTTGACCTGACGTATGCACGAGCCACGTCTATCATCAGCTCCACCTCTTTCTTATACTGTCAATGGAAAGATCAAAGGGGATGAATTATAGTTAGTCATGAGAATGATCTTAGGCAACAAAATACTTCAATCGTTTCAGTGATACTCATATAAACGAAGTTTGCGGATACAATAGAATACGACTTACAAAAACTGGACATCGCATTCGAGGTGTTCCTTGTTTTTCATTTTCAACTACTGAAGAGATAAATACCAAAAAGAGAAGGCAAATGAGATCAGGAGATAGATATTACTAACCTCATTGATAGCCCCCGACCTGATTTTTGATTGCATTACGCACCACTTCTTGAAATGTGCACCTGCAAATATATAGTAAAATTGCTTCAGAAAAGCCATCAGCTCTATGCAAATTTTAAAGTAAGTTGTTTCTGTAGAAAGAGCACTCATGTGAATCCAGAACCAAAACTCATAACCAATCAATGAACTTTTTTATATGTATGTATTCTACCATCGTGTGAGCGCGATTCACATTGTACATCATTTCCTTGTGAGAAAGCTTTAAAGATCTCATTGAGAACTTCATGCGAACCCAACACTCTCTGGAAAATATGCTCTATCAACATCTACTTAAACGGATACTTAATTTGACAGGTTATGCTGAGCTTTCATTTTACCCCCAAAAGACAAAGGATGCAATTTTTCCTATTTTTGGATGGTGGAAAGGGCAGTGTATCAGAAAGACAACAATGGCAGTAACATTTTGGAATAAAGCCAACAACTGCATCGAGATGGTTAAAGAACTGAAACTTACCCACTTTAATAGCAATAGTGGAAGAGTTCTGGTCCTTTGCCACCACTTGCCACCGACAATGAATCTAACGCAATGAAACCATTACGTGACATGAGATAAACAAAGAAAAGATAAGCAGCAAAGTACATGAACCAACACGTGTCCAACTAACGAAAAAACCCATCCTATATGCGACATCAATTTAGAAAACTAACAGAAGGGATAATCAGCAGAAATGCTATGCTGTACTGTGTATCCAAAACAAGGTGAACAGAATTGAGAGGAACACCTCAAAGTAAGAGCCGAAGGGAACATCATGCGCCTGCTGGACTGTCTCAAACACCTGTAAGAAGTAGAAGGTTGTCAGCAGTTGTAATAGACCATGAATTACAAACAGAAGACCCGGAATAAGACAAAAGTTGCTGCTTAAATTGAAAGAAAACAATAATCTTCAGAGTGTAAATTTAAAGAGAGAGCATTGCTGAAGAATATCTCTTAAAGATGAAGAGGGCATGTACCAATGTTTTCTTATCAGGTGATAGAACTGCATGCTGATACTCTGTCATGGCAGTGTCTGGCGGGCACATTGGACTTGTACAGAGGGATCTAAAAGTAATCTCTCTAACTTGACCATCATACTCTTCTGCGGGATGCCACTGTCCCATCTAATGGTAGCACAAAACAGCCAGAAAAGACTAAAGTACATCAATTAAAGTACACGGAACATTTCTAACTGGCCAACACATAACACACTCAGAATAGTGGTGCTTATGCAGAACAAAGCAGTAAAGAGATACTTACAACGAGATTGGTATCTTTTCTTTGGGAACGGTACTCTGTCGTAAAGCTGGAATTATCATCCAACAGGAGATTAAAGAACTCCTCAGCTGTGCATGGGAAAACGTCCTAGGAGAAGGAGAAATTAGATTTTCCCGGTGATACTGAACCAGTATGATGTCATTCAAAGTGATGATGCTTACATTGTATATATCCACTAAAACTTCTTCTTTAATAAACGATTGTTTATTTCCATTCTTGGACACACTGTCATCCGGATTCTTGGTGTGCCTTGTACTTCCTCTAATGGAACTGCTGTGTGCTCGAAGAGCTGATTCTACCATTTCCTGTAGGCCATAAAAAAAGTTTATAAGAACATCTAGGTATTACCAACACAGTATAATATGTCCACTCTACCCTGACAACTTATTATATGCATATATCGGTCCCTACTTAGGACATCAATAAAGGCTGAACAGTCATCCATCTATTTCATTTGATAATAGGTCTAGTATAGGACAATTATCAAAATACACTAACTTAAGCATCTACAGTTTATTGTAATTAGTGATATCCTGCAATGCTGGATATTCACAAACATAAAGGCAAGTCCAATGAAATGTTCCAGGGTCCCGCTCAGTTTTGGGATCAACAGTATCACAAAGTTTTCATGCATATAAGCGCACACACATACACACAGAGAAGAAGGGCCTTTTTTTTTCCTCCCCCTTTGTGTATGTGTGAGTGTGTCTGTTGGTTGGCGGGGAAGAGAGAGGGGAGATCAAACCTTCTTTTCAGCTTCTAGCATTGCATGGAAATTCTTCAATGCACGCTGTAAAGCTCTTAGAGCATGATTCCTATTCCAAAAAGATGCAAACATATATCTGACTCTACCTGGCAATATGAAGGAGACATTAAGGAAACAGTCTATAAAGCATCCTTTTCCAGAATAAAATAAACAATAAGCAAATTATTTAGGTTTTCTTGTTCCATCATCTAAGCTATCCCACAGTCATTAAGGAACAAGAACATGCTACAAAAATTAGTATCTTTTCCATGGGCCAAGATCTTAGAGTAAAATCAGAAAACATAAATTTTGCATCTTTAACAGATAGCAACAAAGCCTTAGAAACAAAAGAATGAAAAACTCTCTAGTGTAAAAGCATCCACAGAGAGAGAGAGAGAGAGAGGGAAAACAATTGTGAAAACATAATGCAAACAAATCAATTCAAAGAAAATGAACCAAATCAAAAATCAGTCATCTAATAGAACATGAACTTCAACACTAACCATCAGGACTTCCAAGTGGAGGTACACCATGTCCCCCGGCACCCATCCGGAGAACAATTGTAACAGCAGGGTTTATAAAAGCATGCTGGCTTCTCCGTATCTACACAAAACAAGAACATTCTTTTGGCTCTAAGCATATCAATTCATTCAGCAATACTTGATAAAACATACGAAAGTGAGAGGACAAACCTCATCTATGTCTTGAAATGGTATAATCACCTATCAGCAGAAAAAACATGAATCATAATGTAAGGAGCATTCATTTTAATGCAAAATTTTACAAAATAGGGCAACGGATAGAAATATTTCTTAACACAAGCAATCCCCGTCTCAAGTCTGAATAAGTTAATAAAGAATTAGATACTTTGTTGCTTCTTGTATCATTACGGTTCAAGAGTTGAAAGTTGAAACAGTACAGGCCCATCCTCAAATTGGCCACCATAGGGTTTGATAGAAAAAAATAAAATGCGCTATCAGTTTCTTCCTGATATGGCAAATCCAAATATGTTGAGTAGCAAAATTCAAAATTCTATCCCTCTTTGCCTTATCTCGATTTTTAGGGTGCTTGAAGATGCTAGAGTAATCGATTTCAGTTTTTTATTTGTTGTTATCTCTGTTTGGTTGGCCCATGGGAAGAATCTGCATCTCTTTTTGGATAGACAGATCCACGTAAAGATAAAAACTTGCCTAACTTAATATTTTGTTCTTCAAGTTTACCGAATTAGAGTTAGCATAATAACATGTCAAAGCCCTTTCTTTTCATTCAATGAAACCTTTATCCATTAATGAATCCACTATTAATTAGATTGCTGCAATAACATCAAAAAGAGGCTAGCTAACCTTCATCTGCTTTGAGAACACATTCGAATGGAAGCAGATGTGCCAAGCTGAGACATACATTCGGCCATGATACAAGAATGACCTCTCAACAGCACATGAATAACTATGCTCAACAACCTGAATGTGAGGTCCAGCTCAAATTAATTGATCTACAGTGAACAGAAAATAAGCAAACGTTTAGCTACACAAATCAAGGATGCCAGTTTTCAAAGCTACTTGCCTCATCTGGAAGGAGATGAAATATAGTTTGCAGGGGTCCTGGCTTTTGATGAACAACTGTAGGCCCCTGTTTATCTAAAGATATCCTCCTTCGTGCATTTGCTCCAGCAAACCCATTCATAGCCCTACCATGGAGAAAGACACAGATGTATAGTAAAGGCCTTAATTATCGATAACTGCCACTTTACTATCAACTGGGGATAATATCTATCCATGCACAAATTCAAGAGCAAATGCAGGTGTACTGCTTACCAATAGATAGAATGAATAATTTGCTAATTCAATGCTTACTTTTACAAATTTGCAGCATCAATAAATACATCCTATAGGTCAGAATTATGAATTCTGTTTGTTATCATCCTTTCCTTCTCTCATTGAAACTGAAGCCATTCCCATTGTATCTCAACAAATCTCCATAACAGTTTTAATAAAGTAAATCCAAGCTAGCAGCTGACAAGAACTTCCACGAGATGAATAACCAAAAATACTTGCATTCTTTTCTCCCATGCAAGATCAATGCATATGGGAAGATGATCAAAACATAAAGTACATGAAACAAATAAAGTGCAGAGAGTGAAGGGTACCTCGAAAAATTTACAGGTAATTTTATTGTTCTGATATGAAGACAAACCTGGTGAGACAATAGCAATTTTGTAAGCTCATCACAGAAAGTTGAGACCTTGATATAATTACAGTAATGAAATCAGCAGATAAATTACCTGCCCTGATGGACTATCCAAAGTATACCATACTGCACCAGTTTGACCTTCACTTTCAACCGGAACAGTCACAGAACCGAGAACGGCACTTTTCCAAATTATATCCCAATCATATATTGTCACATTTATCTGCGAAGGTCAATGGTGCAAAAGAGCAGCTCATTTCAATCAAAGGAAAAACCATTCACATACAAAGTTTCCAGGATACGTTTGAACTTAGGATCAAATACGAAATAGAAAACATGCAGTTGTCAGAACATATTTCCTCTGTAACTTGTACGCTTCTATCTCTTGAGACCATGACTAATTAGGCATTATATATTTTGTGCTTTCAACGTCTCACAAACCATCTATAGTTGAACTTGCCAAAAAGAGTAAATGGGAAAAATGCATCAGTTCAAAAGCAGCCATAATAATGCATTACACTGCATGCTACACATCTTGGAAAGAATTATTGATGATTCTGTGCTTAAGTGTCCATTCAAAAATAGGGGCACAACTCGTAAAAATTCAGCTACCTGGACAGGAAGCTCATCAACAGAAAAATTGAACTCCTCCCCCCACATGGGATTCCTAGAACCAGGTACCATTGAGCTGCAGCAAAACATCGATCATATATGTCAAACCAAAGAGAATTATAAGAAAGATATCAATTAAATAGTTGCTCAGAAATGGGCCTCGACAACTCTGAACCCTCTTGGCTAGTTCATGACTAGGGAGCTTATTTGGATCAGAAATCCTCATGAGCAGAAAAGCATGACACCCAGAATTCTATGTGTAAACAAAGCAGAAAATACAACTTGAAGGTAGAAAAGAAATTAAAACGTCGCCTGAAAGGGTATATTTAACAGGTTTGTGCAGGCATTTCATAGAGACAGGAAGCTTTCGAAAGGCATGACCAGTCAAAAGGTTTTCGAGAAAAGCAGTAGGTCATGCAAAAAATCTAGAAGGGTCCCATGAGAAGTCAATAGGCCAAAGATTAACCTAGGTCCGCGAGGAAGAAAAACAAATATAAGTAACCTGAATCGCTTTTCTGTACCGCAAGTAATGATAGCATATGGATCTGAGGTGCCATTTAAGTTTGCACCTATGAGATTCTTAGCTGCTAACAATTCCACCTGAAACCCAAGGCATAAACAATCTCCCCATCATAATTTTTTTTTTTCAAAAGTGAAGAAATATTGAAAAGTTGGATGACAGGAACCTTCACATGTAATCGAAATGTTTTGAAGCACTAGTGACCAACATCCAACCGTAAAAGTACCTTGACTATGTAAGCAGAATTGATGCCCTCTTTCAAATTGCCCATCTACAAAATAAGTTCACAACTGCATGTCAAACAAGTGAAATATTACTCCAGGAATTACTCGAGTCGGGCATATTCTTACACAAACACCATTTCTCCCATACTCGGACGAACTGAAAAAGCAAACTAAACTAATGTCCTCTAATTGTGACCAAACGACACAGTCATTCCTCTTGTGCCCCCCAAGCAGTACCATTATTATCTTTCCTATTTTATCAAAGTGACGAACTAACAGCAACGCAAACTTCCTAAATCAGAATGAAAGCTCCAAGAAAATCTCAATCGGTAAGCAGAGAAAGACTGGAACCGAGACCAATTTCACTACGGTTGACATCCGTTGTGATTTGAGAATCTGATCACAGTACTGTTTCTGTGTCAGAGTAACATGGACAAGAAGCAAGAGGAAACAGGTGGAAAAACTCTAATCTCACAGTGAATAAATTCGTTTCAACTGCTGACAGCACTGACAAAAGACGATAATATATCCGAATGGTTCGCTTCGAATGAATCAAATGACCTTGCTGACATCTAGGGAACTAGCGGAGTTGTCAACGAGCGAACGATCGGCGTCGGAACCGGCTTCTCCTCTGTCGGTTCCATAGGTGAAGTACCAATAAGCCGCGATCACGAACACCGCGGCAGCCACGGTGACCTTGATCTCCCACCACGACGGCAGCAGGACGTCCAGAATTGCAGTCTCAATCATCTCCGATCACCGCACCTATGCTCGCACGAAACACGACCGCAAGCGAGGACGAACTTACACGGGACAGCCGCTTCCCTGCGGCATTGGAGGCTCCGGAAGGGGGCTCCGGTTAGGGTTTCGGGGGGGATTGGTCCGACATTGTAGCGGTGGCGACGGAGAGGAGGGAGTTGGAGAGGGGAGGAGACGGAGACGGAGAAGAGAGGAGTCAAAGTTGGAGGGAGAGTGGTCGATCGACGCAGGAAATTTATGCGGAATCATCTCACGCCCGCCTCTCTGACGGAAATGACCCTATTGAGCTCCTGTTATTACTGTTTATGCCGCCAATGACGGGGCGAAGGCAGAGGGTAAAACCGTCAATTCTGGGCAGTGATTTGAAAGCGAATAACGATTTTGGGGAAATTGTATTTATTTTTGCGGGAGTTGTTTGGCCGTGTGGACCGATGCGGTACTTTCTGAATATTCAATTCAAACGATGAGAAAGAGATCAGTCCGAAATTGTTTTTTTCCTTCGTTTTTCTTTATCTGCACCGTTTTATAGTTGATAATCATTGATAATTGATGAATAAATCCATCTTCGACTATGCTCAGATTTGAAGACTATACTCCGAACTCTTTTTCGATTATATAAGAGGTCTGTAACCTTATTATGACCTAAAATAAGGCCCCAAAAATAATGATATTGGATCTTGAAAACCCATATATGTATATATAAGTATATACTCGCATTCCTTTGGACTCAAGAACACCCCTATTATACAGGAGGATTAACTTGATCATCGGAGAGGAAAATCAAGAGCACCCCGATTCTCCCCTTGTGCAGGAAACCAAAGTTCGGTCAGATCTCAAAGACTGTGGACTTACGTCGGGCTTACCCTCCCAACAAAAGCTATTACAATTAAATATAGATTTAATAGCTAAAAAAATAGTACATATAGTCTCATAATAAGTATCGAACATGAAACATTTAATTACTAAACGTATCATTGCACTAGTATATTACATTCTCTCTTATATTTACTCGGGGAATCTGTTTCACATTGTAATATTCGAGTAGAGTCACGACATGAAATTAGCATATTTGGTCCGAGTATCATTGATCATCCCGACAGAGAACAATCTGCAACTTCGTTAAACAAGATCGATAAAAAAAAAAAAAGGGCGTGGCAACCTCTTCATGGCACGGCGTGGCATTTTAAACGTATTGTCAATTTGGACAAACACCAAATTGGTTAAAAACGTGCCGGTACAATTTTTATGTTTTACAAATGTAACATTCGAGGATCTTAGAAGTACAATGTGGAAAGAAATCAATGCCAACTCATATTAGTGTTCTTTCTTTTTAAAATATGTGTTTTATGTTTGTACTTTGTAGCATGCACGTATCCGTGTCGATTGCATCAATAAACTTATAGGCATAACATTTCGAACTATAATCATATCATTTAGCAAACTCTAAAATCATTTTCGGTCGGTTGTGTCGTCTCTACGTGATCTGTTGGTCATTTTGGCATGTAGTTAATAGGTTTTTCAACAACAATAATATTGATCTAGGTTATTGCTTAGTAAAATGGATGATTCCAACTGTGATTAGTAGATGGGTCGTGATCTTGTTGGCCCATCTCGTTAACGACATGGCACATCATCCTATTTTTGACCACAAACTATCCGCTCTAATATTTTTACTGGCATATTCATCCAAAAACGTTTTTACTAAAACATATATGAATATATTAATAACCTATTGGAGTTAGAGAGAATCATGCTGGACTTAGGGAGTTTGAATATTCATAACGTATTCACCACTAGCGCCTTGGTGGTGGAACATCCTTATAGGGATAGTTATGTCGACCCAACATGTCAAAGTTTGGGATGAAAGATGATCTAAACTTACTTAACCAAAAAATAAATAAAATCAAAACTTATAATATATTAAAAAAGGAAAATAGGCAATAAATTGGTTTCACTTTTATCGAAAAAGGGTAATTTCAGTTCTTAATCTCGATCTTTTCTTTTATCCTAAACCTTTTTATTTTAATTGAATATCGTCCATAACCTTTTTCCATTTGGTTCCTTTTTTTGGTCCCATACTCATTTTTCAGTCGAAAGATTCTGCTGGGTATTTTTATTTGAATATAAAAAAATAATTTAAAAATAAAAAATTGATTTAAAAAAAAAAAGAAACTTCGAACAATTGAAAATGTAGGAATGAAAGGAAGGGCAATGGGGGCCTCAATGGCCGCCACCCCGCCACCACTACTATTGCAAGGTACTTAGTAGTCTCCTGGAATTTTGGCAAACCTCCAACCTCATAGGGGGAGAGATGGTCGTCGTTGGCTGTGAGATCCTTTGATTAAGGGGGGAGTGAGCATAGTCGGTGGCCCCTCTCCCCTTCCGAGGTTGGTAGCAGCTTTTGTAATTCCAGACGACCTTGGAGAAGGATAGGGGGTCATTGATAATGTTCACTCCCCTCGCGCCCATCAAGGGATCTCAGTTCAACTCAGATCCCCTTGATTAAGGGTGAGATGGCCCCGCTATCAATCCCCTCTTCCCCTACAAGGTCGTCGGTGACCACAGAGACCACCGACGACCTCATTAGGCCAGTGGGTGCCTGTCGACTAGGGCCCCATCGCTCCTCCCTCATGCCTACCACTTTGAATTGTTCAAGTTCCCCTTCTTTAAAATTTTATTATCTTTAGAAATTATTTCTTAATCTAATAAAAATGCCACGTCATTATTAGATTGAGGGTGAAATGAAACCTAAAATAAAGTTTGGGATGAAAGCAAAAAAGTAGGTAAAGTTTGAGGGTTAAGATCAATCTTTTCCATATGCTTATCAGCACCTGGCCGATTGGGAGATGCAAGGAGTCGTCCTGATTTCATAGGAGTGGATTTCATAGGAGTGGTCGCGCGCATAAAAAATTCAACGTAGGTGCCGAAGTGAGATGGAAAGTAAAGTTCAAGGGTCAGAACAAAATTATACAAAAGTAGAGGGTACGGATTCTAACAAAAGTTCGCCACTTTAGGTTACACAACGTTAAACATGCGACCGTGCCCCGTTGTGTCTCCTTCTTCCTCCCTCCTCGTCAGCCGCCGAAGCTCTCAGGATCTCACTCACAGTCACATCTCCTCCGCTCCCTGTTCTTTTCTCTGGTACACACACTCTCTCTCTTCCCTAGTTTCATACACGTGAAATGTAAGAATTCTATACGTACATGTATGCTGTATGCAAGCTTGTTCATGGAAATTCACTACTAGCTCTGTAAGTATGCATGGGACGCTGGAGCTTAGCTTCTCTGTTCCTCAGTTGCATCACAACATTCTGCAGAACGAACTGTCACGGCATGATCGATTACGGGCACTGCAGTTTATTCGTTTTTCGGGTTCGGAGTAGTTATTCTATGGAGGTCTTTGAGCGACTTCCTCTGCATAATTTTTCATATTCATACAAGCTAAGCATCTTCCCTGCACATGAAAATGTTGTCTTGTTACTTTTGTTTTGATTGCTTTGGGGCGAGGTTGATCGAATAAGAAGTGAATTGTTGAATTGATTTTGTTCATAGTGTGTTCTGGTTTTGACCCTGTCGGTAGTATTTACGGAGCAACCTACTACGAGCTTTAGTAAGCATTCATTCGACTTGCAAGCAATTATGATTCTTCGATGGGCAAAGGGAAATACATGGAGTGAAGTAAATCACGATTTTTTTTTATTTTTTTTTAAATAGTTGTGGATTGCTTATTTCAAATTTCGTGTATATTTTGCATCTCTGAAAAGTAGCAGGTTAGCAATGGTACCAATTAAATGGTTCTGCAAGGAGCTGAATTTCGGCATTAGGCCTCATCATCTAGTGATGTTATATCATTGTCCAAGTTTGTTTTGGAAACGAGCGGCAGTGGTGCAAAACACGATGTTGAATTCCTTGTCTCACATAGATGTGTAACTTGTGAAATTTCATTATTTTGACAGAATTTGATTGTGTTCTTTGCAAAATCGGGGAATGTTCAATGGCTCCTGCTCAAATAGTGACAAAGATCGAACCTGACAGTAAACAAAATTTTGCATCATCCAGCAAAAGTACCTCAGGAACCACATATGATGTCGATCTAAAGTGCGTTCACGATAATGAGGACAGAAAGCCAGTCATGGAAACCAAGTTCAGCGCTCAAGTTAGCATGCTCAGAAACCTGGAGGATGCCAAGGTTGATGTTGTAGAATGTTCGAATTCAGGCAGTGCTGCTAGATGCTTGGATCCTCAGGATCCAGATGCCACTGAGTACTCGAGCTCATTCAGTGGCACGGTTTCTGATTCCGAGCATTGCTCGGGATTGAGCGATGCTGAAGTCGAGTCACAGTTCTCGAGAGACAATAACTTGCCCCCAGCATTCGACGTGTTCAACGGTATACTTCATGTAAGGTGCGTGGCATCACGCTTCTGCTATTTCCTTCTCGCTTTACATTAAGCTCTATAAATCGTAAGAAGTTGCTGATGGGAGACGATGTTATATGTTTCTTTTAAATGCACCATTCAGCTTTATGGAAAATGATTATCCTGTGTTGGGCTAATGTCTCTGCAACCATCGTATTATTATCCATTGCGATCAGTACCATTATGGTTATTCTGTGTATTCGTCTAACGTCTAAAGAGAAAATTTCTTCTTTCAGAAAGAAGAAATTGACGAATCACTGGAGGAACTTCATACGTCCTCTGATGTGGCGGTGCAAGTGGACAGAACTGAGAATAAAGGAAATCGAGTCCCAGGCGCTAAATTATGCCCATGCACTCTCTGCTTATGAACAAGAAAGCCAAACAGGATTGGACGAATATAAAGCGGTTGAAGAATTCAGTTCGAAGTCATTACCATTCTCTCATAAACACGGCAGCAGAAGGATCATGAAGAGGAGGAAAAGGAAAAGGGTCGAAGAGATCACTGATGTATCATCATACATGTCCCATCACAATCTTTTCTCCTTTCTCGGTAAAGATTTCTCGATTCTTCTACTGGTCTTTATTGGGGTTACTTACTCTCCTGCACCGCATAATAGGCCGATCAGTTAAGTTCTGACCTGTGTACTGCAGAAAATAGGAGGCTCAATTTGGAAGCAAATCTGGCAGCCAATGAAGTTAATCGTTCAGGTAAGCTTCTGTAAATCCACTGCCAATGGTAATTCCGTAAATCCACTGCCAATAACCCATTTAAAAGCTTAAACAGTAGATGTACATGAGCCTACATTCGTTACGCGGAAATTCATTCTAGGAGATGCCTTAGTTAAGAGTCTTTTCTCGGCTGCTAAAAAGCAGTATCTTAACTGCTGACATAATTCATATCTAATCTGACAAAATCTGTCCTCCTATTGTTTTTGTGGCAATTAAATGTTCTCAGACAAGACTGGAACCGCTGCTGACGATTTTGGAGCTACCCCAGATCGGTCATCTTTCAAGTCGAGACAGCTGGACTCTAACTTAGAGCAGGTCCTCCAAAAGATTGAGGTGGTCTACTCTCGAGTCCACAAGCTGAGGAATCAATTCGATCTCATAATGTCCCAGAATGCTTTGAAGTTCTCTTCCTCTGAGAACTTGAGCCTTCTGCTTGGTCCTCTCGAAGAAGCGCAGACGAGCTCTGCTCCAAGTCCTACGTTTTCTGCAAAAAATGAAGATTTCCGATTGATGGGACACGATCAGCATAATCCCAGCTATGACCCTGACAACCTTGTTCTCCCTGAAAGTGTGGTCTCAAGCTTCGGTGAGGTTTCCATTCCTGACGTGATTGAGAGCACAGTTGGATTATTGTCTGCTGCTCATGTTACACTACGCCAACCAAAACTCGAAGATACAACGGAAGACGTAAGATTATGTAATGAATTCGACATTTAAGTTTTCCATGGCGATTAGAGTTCCTGCATCTTCTTGTGCCATACATGACTTTATTTCTCGATCTCTTTTATCTTCCTTTTCTTTCTTTTTCTTTTACATTGTTTGGCTCATAAAATTCTCTGTGTTCAGATAGTGGCCAGCGTCTTGATCCACAACGAGGCAGCTGAAGGAGAAGTGACCCACGTTCTAAAAAGCTGGGTCTCGGAACTTACAGCTAAGCAACATGAATCTGACAAAGGTGAACAAGATGAGAGCCCCGACCCCTCTCCACATGATGTCACACAACAGCAGCAATCAAACATGCAGCCGGGTTTAGCCTCGGATATCCATGTCCCGATGAACAAGAGGAAACGAGGGGAACGCAAATCGGGAAGTGGTGGTTGGAACAAGTAGAATGTGCTATATATATGTATAACTTATCATCCATGTTCACGAAGATTTTCTCTCCAAGGTATGTGTCCGGAGATCAAGTCCTGCTGCAGTTTCCACACTTTCCCGGAGTTCCTGGCACCCGACGGGAGTCTATCTTCTCGCCCTCCTTTCCAATGCCAGTTTTGCAGGCCCGCGACGAACTCCAGTGAGGAAATCAACAGCTTGTTCTAAGTTATGGGGCATTCATGTAGATGTAGTTCGATGCTATAGCATTCCCAGTATTTATGAAAAAAGTTCTACCGATCTTGAGCCTGTAATTGTCGTTGGCATGACAATCAAGTGTACTGCTCGAATATGAGCCAATGCATGTAACTTCACCAAAACTCAAGAGCATTGCCATTCACCAATTAATATCAGCGCAACAGCTCTGGAAGTTCTTCAAGCCTTCCATGACCCGACCAGACCCCCGAAAATTTGATTTACGCAATTTCAATGTACCAAAATCTAGCACCGACGGGACCTACTGAGCTCGATTAAGCAAATTGACCAGGTCAAAATCTATGCACGTAGCGGCTTTGCCTTGAATTCAGAAAGGACATGGCTCCATCGCTATATATTAATATCAGTGTCCTTTCATTTCTCCCATTGATGGATGGATTGTGAGCTCAAAGGGACACAATTATTTTTCACTTGGGTCTACAACACCTACAGAAAAAAAAAAAAAAAAGCTTCCAAGATAAAGAAAAAGACTGAAAACCACACTTTTCTCTTTTGACCAGAGATAGACGAACCCATGTTAAAAAATATCTCCTCACCTCTTAATCGAGATTCGTTCAATCCAAAATTATCTATCTATCGAGCCGCCCAATCGCAAATTTATGCACATAGCCCAATAAGCCTTTTGCGTCGTATAGTATGATAGGTCTGGTTCTACATGATTGTCAGTTAAATTATGAAGAGATTCAAATAGTACAATTTTCGTAATGATGATATATCAAACGATTGGATATGATTGTTTCATGTCCTTAACGATGTTGAATCGTCGAGTAGTCCCTACGGCCTATCAATCGATTAGTACGATGGTTTTTTTAATGCTGAATGTACAAGTGGTATTAGGTTGCTAACGCTACAATCTTTTCTTTCTAGGCTTGGCTCCGCCAAGAGTCATAGCATGAAAATTGCCTGAAGTAGAAATCAGAAAAGATGGCTCGATGGAGAATCTTTGTGGGTGGGGCCCCCATGTCTTCAGTGTCACGGGAGTGGGCCCAATGATGGGCTACGGAGAATATGGGTCTTCTGGACAAAAGGGCCTCCTGCTTTTTAAGGTTCTTGGGTTGCCCATTAAGCACTCGGGTCAAAACCCTATTGCTTTCTGACTGAGATAACACTTACCCCAACAATTTCTTTTTTCAATCTTACTTAATTTGTTATGTTATGTATGATTTAATCTACTCACACCCCCACAAGTGATGATGTTTCTTTGCAAGAAAAACCCCCTCACAATTTGAAATTTTCGAGTTTATATTATTGAATTACCATGCAGAATCAGAATACGCGCATAGTTATCATTAATCGTTTAAAACTTGTACTATGATGTATATACGGAGATTGATCGTCGATTTTTTTGGTACTTTACGAAACACTAGTAGTAGTAATCAATCAGAGACTGGTGAATAAGTATTTACTTAAGATGGTGTGCTAGCTTGAGAACCTTTTTCATTAAAGATATATATAATAATATATTGTGTAATGAGGAAAATTAGAATAATCGTAAATGAATTCAAAAAGGGCTAATTGATCAGAGAGCCAGGTGGGAAACCCTAAACAGCAAAAATCCCAGCAACCCCAATCATAATGTCTTTTGGGTGTTTTGGGGGCAGCCTTTCTCTGATTCTGATTTTACACCACCCAGCAACATGAAATCATTGTCCCAAATCCTAATTTTCCTCCTCCCCCAAATGTTTTATGCATCATTATTTATCTTAGAAAATTCATTAGATCCAGGGCTTTATTTATATATGTCTTACATAATTTAAATTAAACCCCATTATAACCAAAATTCCCACAAAATCCAATCAATTAGAAAAAAAAAAAAAGAAGCGTTATTTTATATTCAATTGAGATGAACATTAAGTATTACATAACTTGAATGTGGATCTTCCTTTTTTCTTTCCAAATGATATATAAAATATATAGGGCTGTCGTTTAAAGGCACTTGGATAGAGTTTCCTTTGATCATTTAGGCTTTTCTCCAGTGTGTTTATATTATTAATTAAAAGCACAATTAGGCATCAACAAAGGCATGCTTAGCTCTAGGACATGAGAGATGAATCTCTCTCTCTCTCTCTCTCTCCATATATATATATATATATATATATATAACGTGTATTCTTTTTGCAAACAATGATGCATAATAAAGGAGGTAAACATCATTACAAGGGTAGGAGCTCTACATAAACTTTCCACATCCAAAGTTCTTTATTATGACCTATTGATCTTTTAGTATGAATATATTTCGAATAAGAAATAATTAATCACGACCAAGGGCATAGGAGATGTTGATAGGAAATGACGACATGACCCGTCTTCCTATACTTTTTTTTTTGCTGAAGTCGATAATTGTCATGATTAAATGAAGACGTATGTGTGTGGTGTGGGTTATTGGATTCTTTCATAGTACATATACGTTAGCGGATCGAGTTGAATTTCTTCTCACTCTGAAGCATATATTATCACGGAGTATATATGATCAATGGAAGCCTAAATTGCATTTGAAATTTGAAGTGATCTTCTGGCAGTGCCCTTTCTCCTCTCTCTATCTGATCTAATATCAATTAGGTCTTAATGTTCATGTATATGTCATATGCTATGCTGCATTATTTCCCAAAAGCAAAAGGGAAGAGATAGGACAGATATAGCATAGGTAATTAGCCTTGGATTTAGGAAAGAATCAATCAATAACGGTTGATTTAAGTGATCCTACGCTCTTTTCCTTAAAATCTTCTTTCACTAATAATCTCACCATTTCTTATAGTTCGTGCAAACACGCGAGGGACTACCCTTTCTATCGCTTGCACTTGCTTTTCACTCTCAAAACAGACAACGGTCTCTCTTCTATAAAGCGGAAGAAAATGAATGGCGATGAAGCGAAGAAAGCTTAATAAACACACACAAACATGGTGCAGGACGTAGCATAAGTGAGACTACTGATCAGCTTGACCTTTCTCGATGTTTTTTTTTGGTGACTCACCAACCAACCCAACAGTGACAAGATTTTGAGTTCGAGTATTATCAATGAAGAAAATGCACGCCGGGAGAATTTTATTTTTTAATGGGCCGACCCTTATCGAAATAGATTAGTCAAAGCTTATTGAGCTTTTAGCTATCAGTATGTACATTGAGGGGAAAAAAAAGAAAGGAAATAATTTGAGAGAGGGAAAAGGAAGCTCGAACACACTGCCATCGCCAACCCATATTTATCAGACAAAATTTGTAAGCAAAAAGGAAAAGTCTCTCTCTCTCTCTCTCTGATCTCTTTCTCTCTCTAACTTTCACTCAGCTACATTTCATTTCATTCACTCCCTCCCACTTCCCACACCCCTTTAGTACTCTCTCTCTCTCCCTCACTCTCACTCGCTCTCAGATGAAAAAGAAACTTCCTTTGCTTTCTTCTTCTTCTTCTTGCTCAGGACTCTCAAGCTTGAGCTTCACAAGGATTGAATGCTTCGCTGGTTCATGCAAGACCCAAAGGCCTCTCCTCACACAAGGCAAGTCCCCATCTCTCCCCCGCCCTCATCATGTGTGTTTGTGTGTGTATATACATATGTACTTATATTTTGTGTAATATATAGTAATATAGACACACATATATATAGTTTCCTACTCACTACTTCACTTCACTCTTTTTAAGTAGCACTTGATACCGCACCAGTACTGATATTATGTACTTCCCTAGAACATATATATATATATATATATATATAACGCTACTGATATCATGATGAAAGGATCAGTGTTACTGTATTTTTAAGTTTACATACATTCATTCTGCTTCGATCCTTTCCACTTGAGATCTAATTAATACCACTTCTCTCGACAACCGAGCGATATCAGGATAATAAGAGTTAGACAAGAGTCATCATCTGAGAATCTTGAAAATTACGGGCAGACAACCCGCACATAAAGAACCCAATGTCATATTTTCTGTGTAAGTAAACATACTTTAGCTTTCCAGTAGCTTTGCACTAGAAAACGTACAAAAAATTTCAGTGGCATGTCGGATCGCTTTCGAGTGGGTTGAATTGAGTCAGCCTCGAGTGGAATGTCGCATCAGGAGTCGGATTCCTCCGAACTCGGTCGATCTCTTTCCTCGTATTGCATATTGGGAAATTTGCAACCTCAAGCCGCTCAAACATGCCATGATAACAATCCGACAAGCTGATCTAGGTCCACCCGGGGCAAGTGGCCCATAGTGTTAAGGAAAAGTCCCATATTTCAGCAATAAAGTTTGGATCTTCAATTCTTCAATGTGGAAGTCCACGCAAAGCCTACTTCATTGCTTTGGTTTCATTGAGTGGACCACAGGCCACAATTTCATATAAAACTCCATTCCATGGGTTGTGGTCTGAAATTTTAAGTTGCTCTATATATTCAACACAATTTAAGCTTTCAGTTAATTATTTATTGAGTTTTCTTAATGGGCCAAATTAATTAAATAGGAAGCCCTGGTACCAAAGAGCGATGGAGATGGCCAGCCTATGGAGAACCATGTCCAAGCCCACCCAAATCCCGCCAACCAACGGCACGATCTGGAAAACCCTCACAAAGCCCACCGAAGTCCACGCCCTCAACAACGGGACCAATGGCTCTTCTCGGCGGCCGCAGAAGCTGCGGAAGTGTAGCTCCCTGAGGGTGGCCACCTCGTTCACCAGGGTGTGCCTGTGTGCCCCGATATCGTCCTACAACGAGGTGTTCCGGGCCGAGAACGTCCCCCCCAGGAGGAGCAACAGCTACCCCAGGTCCAAGTCGATTCCGGGCCCGGCCCAACAGGAGAGGGGGCTCACGGGCCCGACGAGCCCGAGGCCCAGCGTAGAGTTGTTAGGAGGAGGGGGTGTTGGGGGTAGGAGAATTATATTCAGGGGGAAGTCATTGAGGGATGATGTGCTAATGAGGAGGTTTGTGGTTGAGGAGGAAGCAATGATGCAAATTAGGAGGAGGAACCAAATGGAAGTCATTAGGAGGAGGAGTTTGGTAAGGAGAAGGAAGAAGCTTGGGCCTAGCCCTCTTAGTAGAATGGTCATGGCTAATGACCATGATGATGAAGAAGATGATGACAAATCAATTTGATAAGAAGAGGGGGGGAAGGACCTTGTGACGACCCATTAATTTAACAAAATTTATGATCTTGTTTGCACCCCAAGTTTGATATATGAGTTCCCCGCTCTCTTTACTATCTGATTTGGTTGATTATGATGAACTGGTATGTCAAAATTCACCGTCGACTAAACTGATTATATAGGGTATCAAAATTACGCATAAAACTCTGGAGGTGTTGTAGCAGTTTCGTATATATATGGTCGATGATATCGACTACTCTATTTCGAATCATTGATTTTTTTTTAAAAGCGAAAATTAGGGTTGAAAAACGAACAATATATACCTAATTAGTAAATATTGTGGTTGAACCAAAGTGTACCAGTTCAATTCACAATGATATATTGGGTTGGTCTCTTTCCAAGTAATTATTAATTGAGGAATAAATTAAATAATTCAACAAATTGAAAGGGAAAATAAAGACAAAGGTAACACCGCACGTATAACTGCCGTGTGGTCTTGTAAATCTCAATCAGAATATAATATACCATATAGAGGAATGACTTAATGAAATGAAGGGGCTTTGCTTATACGCTACTCTAAGAAACACAACAAGAGCAACTACAAATTTGAAGTAATTAATTCTGATGAATTTAATGATTAAAATCCTTTTTTAGTTGGTTGTCTAATCCCTATCTATCTTCCCATTTTCTGCTAAGGGTTTGGTGCACTGAAGTGATGGACTGTCCATACATAATTTAATTTCCACTCATTATATTCTTTATTTTACTAATTATACCCACGTCCACATATGCCTTTTCGTTTTATTACGAAGGTCTATAAATATAATACAATAATATAAAATGCTTAATATTTAATAAAGGGATATGTATAATTTCACTATGAAAATCAAACCTAAAATCTCTTGATTATCATGTGAGATCTTGCATCACTCCGCTATACTTTATATTTTTACATGTGGAAATTAATTAAGCTAAAGTCTTATATGCTATTATGAGATGGTAGAAAACTCGTAAGGAAAATGGAGAGTTTGGCCATTATCATCCACAGGTTCATGTTAAGATATGGATTTCATTGAATTTAATATATTATCCAAAAATAATGATGAAGGGTTAAGAAGAATTATGTATATCCTTCTTTTTTGATTAAATAATACTAATTATAATATCTAAACTATAATATTTCGATTTTCATGCCAACTATGACAGCATTAAAAGTAGTATTATAATTTTGATCATCTTTCAAGAAGTAAGTATTTTTTTATGGTTGGAGCTATTTCCACTCCCATTTGGCTAATCCACCCATTCTGTTATCGATGATACCAAAATGTCCTCTATAGCACATTAATTTACTCTAATTAAATGTGGATAGAATCTTAAATCACCCTTTGATTTCCCATTTGAAAATTTTTCTCACATTACTTTACATGTCCACTTACCCATAATATTACCCAGTGTTATCAGAACCGGACCGGACATCGAACCGGCTGAGCTATGAGTTCATGGGTTTACGGGTTCAACCGGGGGTTCGATGGGTCGGACCGCTTGTTTAGTTATAAAATAAATAAATATTTATTATTTTAAGAAAATAACATAAAACACAAAAAATAGTAATATAAATTAAGAAAAACTGGGGCCTCTGCTCTACTGGTCATAATAAAATTGATCCATGAATCACTTTTGTTCAACTGCAGTTCAGAGGAGTAAAGTAAAGATCGAAACTTTTCTACTCAACTGAGCAATAGCTCGAAAGACCAATGAAGGTTATATTGCAACAATCATCGAGGAAAACAAATACCAGTTCTAATAATTACTAATCCCAATTGAAATAGACTCCGTTGAAGATATGCAATTTGCAGTAGAAAGAAGCACCCCTGAAGCCGAGAATTTGAATCTAAACTATCGTAAACAAACATCAGCTCTCCTCTCCACGAAAAAAGGAACTAAGAGCTAAAGCCATATGGAAGCAGAGGAACAAGTAAAAATTCACTTTTGATAATTAGATAGAAGCTTACATGATCTGAAAGTCAGTCCAGAGGATGTTGTACTGGTGAAAAATCTTCAGCCGTGTCAAACCAGAGGCTGTATCTCTCTTCTCTACCGGCGCTTGTGCTCCCGTTCCCGTAAATGTTAGAATGGATTCTCCAATATTTCCCTCTTATGTTGCCAAAGAACTCAAATCGATTTCGTCATGGTTTTTCTCGTATGTATCCCCATTCGACATCTGCAGCCACCCAAGACATGTTTAACACCGGAGTAGTGGGTCGATCGACACAATATTCCTCAAAATCACAGGCCCCAGTAACAAGTGATTAGGAACTAGTAAAGATCCCGAGACACAAACCCAGACCTTGTCGTTACCCATTTTGCCACAAAAAAAAAAGGATTAAGTTCAAGAAGGAGAAAAGGAAGCTTGAACCTCCTCTGCTCGATCAGCTCAACAAAGACGGACCAGACGGTGAGAGAGGCGAACTAGCGAAGAAAAGATTGAACTGATGAAGCCACCGATGACTAAACTTGGGCGTGTAGACCCATGTACCTCCGACCGACTCTCCCGCTCATAGACGAAGCCGGTGACCCTCTCGACGGAGCTCTCGAACCGCAACGAGGCCTGCTGCTCCGGCGCCGATGACGGCTACGTATCGAGACGTGTATGGTGGGGGAGGCTTGGTCAAGGTGTGGACTGCAGGGGCAGCCATTGCGAGGGACCATGAAGATCCGATTGAACTGAAGAGGGATGAAGACTAGGTTTTCACCTGATCTCCTTCAATTTCGCCCAATTTCCTTCAATTCGCCCGATTTCCTCTAAAAAATGCTGAACCCATGAAACCGGTCGGTTCGATTGGGTTCGATGGGTTTACCCAAAAACCGGCCGGTTTTTTTATGCATTTTGGGTTTTTTAGCTAACCGGACCGGTCATAGGTCCGGTTTTTGGTCCGACCGGTCGAACCGCCCGGTCCGGTCCGGTTTTGATAACACTGATATTACCTAAAATAAATCTCGCATTTCCATATAACAAGTAATAAGAAATTGATTTTATCCCTAAAGTCCCAAATATTAATTTTTCTAGCATGATATTATTACGTGGTTAAAAATCTTGATATAAAAATATACTACCACATATTAATATTTACAAAAGTAACTTTTCTACCGGTAAAAATAAAAATAAATAGGTTAAGAAAATATTTAGCTCTTATGAAACAATGTTGTTGCTCTTTGGCCAATGATTTCAAGGAGATAATAACTTTTCAAATGTTTATTAGGAAAAGACAATATATTGTACGTTGTTTTTTTTAATCATTTGTTACTCTTTTGTTTTCTTAAGGAGCATGATAAATCAAATCAATTTTCATGTAATATAGCTAATATAATACGTATGTATTATTATAATTCGAAATTCAAGGATTTAATTTAATGATATTTTCACAACTTGGACAATTATCTAACTAAATGAAAAAAATTAATTAATTAATGTTTTAAATAAAAATACTATATGAATACAACTGTGTAAATTTATTATTTCAAAACACACGAACTTAGTACTTGTATACATTTCTAGAAACAAATAGTCGGCAATGAAAATGAAAATCATTTTGTTTTGGTATGAAGATTTGGTTCTTTAATTATTCTAACATAAAATCTCTAAAAGAGTAATAGAATGCGAAGCAAATGGGATTTGGATTTCTAGAGTAAGCTTATGTTTTCTCTTATTTATTGCACAAAGTTAAAAAAACTTTTTTTCGGTGAATAAAAATATGTATATATATTTTCTAAAAAATAATTTTAATTGGAAATTTGAAATAAAGAGAGATGAAATTTGAAAATAGAAATAAATTGCCTGCATTGATGAGGAAGGAAAGAAATGAGAATTTCGTGAGTAATTAAGGGTTTTAGCCATATGAATCAGAGTAATTAATATGCTATTAGGGGCATTTTGGTAAGAAGAACAATAAATAAGGTGTATTAGTAAAAAAAGGGGTGGAAATAGCCCTAGCCTTTTTAAATTGATAATGATGCTTAATTAAAGACATATTAAACAAGTCGATCCTACTTAATGTCGTTGTTAATCCTATTACGAAATAGTAGTTACCCCATATAATGGGGCATGCATGTATAAATGGGGATTGGTCGAACGAACAATAATTGCCTCCTTGCCTCCTTGGGCGTGCATGTAAAAATGGGGATTCCTTTACATTTCGTAAGTTCTCCTGTATTTGGTTTAATCTCCAACAATAACAACCTAGGAGATTTTAGTGCCACGCATGATTAAACTGCACGTACCTAGAAGGGAAGAACCTCCAATCAGTTATTATTCGATTCGATCTTAATCCCGTGCCTAATTAATTACGTGATTTCCACAAGATCAATCAAGAATATATATTGATTTGATGTGAGTTTACATCATCCAATGTCTATTTAGTTTTGTATAATGTGGCTGCCTCTATAGCATATATATCAATTGCTTGTAACAAGCAAACAACCAAATATTTTGTTGGTCATTATCATATCTAAAGGGACCTAAAATCAATATTGTGGGTCTTCCATCTTATCATCGTGCATGCTTTAGTAAAATTAATTAGTTGAATTAATAAATGATTAGAATCATAATTAGTACTATTGGTTGGCAATCAAGACTAGCTAACTTCCCATATGCAGAGTTCTCATCTCTCTACATGGGATCATGTCAATTAATTTGCTTAAGAGCAACATCAACATACATACATACATACATACATACATACATACATATATATATATATACACACACACAACATCTAAAGAAATTGATTTCCCTACCGGAAAAAAAAAACAAGAAATTGATATTTCTATGTTAGCTGGTTCTGCCAATTAATTTGAAAGTTCTCCTCAAACAATACGTTCGTTTGTTTATCCTTCAGTATATATATTTATTTTCTTAGTGAATAGCTAGTGGAAATGTCTGTTAAATCCTAGCTCAGAATATATGAGACTGATTGCATCCTATTGATAGCGTAGAATGATGGATTTATTATTATTTCTCGCGGTACCACATTTGAGATAAAACCATCATTTTCATTTACGTACAACAATGATCGATTGCGGTTCACACCTTCAAACTGTTTTTTGGGGCCAAAACCATACAACACAAATGAAAACACTTCATCGACTCAACATGCCTTGCACCAACAAGAGGAGTGGTAATGCATGTACATATAAAATACTACCTCACCATTTTAAATAAGTAACTCGGTATCACTCCTATAGTCTATTTATCGCACTGTGCGATAAGGTTATGCAGCCAACTGAATCAAAATGTGTGCTTAAATAGTCACATCTTGAAGCCCGATTCAATTATACTGTGTGATCGTGCTTCAGTGCTCGCTGAGGAAATTAACGAAGACACCATGAGAAGTCATTTTCGAGACAAGGATTCTTCAATGGCTAATGAATCTGCAAAGCTTTTGTCTTGTCTTGTCTTGTCTTGTGTTTTTTTTTTTTTTTGCCCTTTTTGGAACCAAATATGTATTTTGACATATATATACATGTGTGTGTGTGTATATTATATTGAATGGCTCGGATCACATGGTGAGCATTCGAGTGCAAATTAGTCCCACTTCACAGTTCACAGCCCCATCATCAATGGAGCCCTCGGGCCCACATAGGACCCGAAATTATACCTGCTCCTTTTAACGCAAAAAAGACATCACAATTATTATTTCAGGAAAAAAAAAGAATAAAATTGAATTAGAAAATGTTTCCAATATTCAGAAACTTTAGTGCGTCTTTCGGCATTTATTTTTTCAAGAATGCATCCCTTTTAGGTATGTCATATATGGTAGGTATGATATCTTTCTAAAATTCTATGCTCTCAATTGAATATGATTCGAATATAGAGAGAGAGAAAAAAAAAAAAGGAAGTGTAAAGAGATGGAGAGGTCATTTACTCCGTGACTCGGTCGAAATTTGATTAATAATCGAAAGAAGAGAAACAAAAGATTGAATGGTCCAAGATATATCTGCACGATGTTTGATGTGGTACGACCATACGTGTAATATATGTCCTTGTAGATCGAGACATTACCACAGTCCGTCCGATCATACCAAAGAGGCAAGAAGACTGGCATCTTCGAATGCTAGTTTCGAACATTGAAATGTAAGCCTCAAATAAATGAAATGATTTATACTTATAAAAAATTAGATCACCTGATTTTTTTCCCCCTTTCCCCCCATAACTTTGTGATGATATAGCATGAAGAAATAGTGTGCTAAAAGTCATAGCATGTGGTCTCTGGCATGCAGTCCAATATATACGTTATAATATATATATATATATATTATGAAACTTTATATAATATATATGTATATATACAGTTAATGTTCTTGTAATAATAATGGTTTTATTTTTTTTGTAATTATATTAGATGTCGAACATCCTTGTTGTACTGTCTGGGGGAAATGGAATGTCCGCTCAGAGCGCGGATAAGTGGAAAGCGTGTAATGGCCAAATCTTCTTTCCTCGTACAGATTGAACCCCTACCTTGAATTTTGGTTTTTTCGTGAAGTACACTTCAATTTTCTTCTTCTCCTTTCACCAGTCTTCCATTAATATGTATTTACAAACAATTGATTTGACTTCCAAAAATCAAACAATTGGGGTGTTCAATCGGACTCCGACATTGGTCTTGACACGGTTCAACTGGTTAATAATTAATTGAAATATTCAACATTGCAACATTCTCTTTTGTTGGTTTCTTGCGCAGATCATCGGATTCAATGAGTCCCACGTACTGAGACTTTATTAATTTCGTCTGCTTTTCATCATTTGGAGTGAATGTTTGATCAGGTGGACACATTTGACCACACAAGAAATTGAACTACGATTATGTCGTGAAAGCTGGAACACTTAGGTATACGAGGTAATAGAATTACAATTTCAACACTTAGACTTCGTTTGAGAGTGCGGTGAAGATTAATTAATTTTAATGGTTGGAAAACAAGATTTTCCACGATGGGTTAATATGTACTCTTTTTTTTTTCTTTCTATTTCAAGTATTAATTTAAATTTTAATAGTTTCTAATTGTTATTTCTTAAACACTTTAACTTATTTTAAAAGTTAACATTTTTTTCAATAATTATATTTTAATTTTCATTATTAAGCGCACTTGAACCAAATCTTAAATCATTCATATCGGGATGCTATTGTACGATTTTAAATCTGAAATCATATGAAAACTGTAACATGAAAATTGTCATCTGATATGTTAAGTTCTTAATCTTCTTGCACGGTTGGGGGATCTCGACAATACGATCTCTGAGACTCCAAATGTGAACTTGAAAGACATAATAAATGTATGAAAAATCGATAATAAAAGAGAAAAAGGAAAAGAAAAGAAGAACAAGGAATTCACGAGGGAGCGGAGCCTTTAATTGACCCGGTCCAACTATGCATATGTCCACCCCAAACCAATCTATCCGTTGGCGCTGGCACGTGATGAACAGTGAAAATATAGGCGCGTGGACTAGAATAAATATCAGAGAATCTACTTTGTAACACGGGATAGTCTATTACGGAGTCAATAGGCAATTTGCTACCTGAAATTGAGATATTATATAAATTGGGTCCCTAATTTTTTTACATCAGCCTAATCCTTTAAATTTGAAAATTATATCAATTGGATTCTTGACACATCAATTAGATCTCTCAGTTTACATAAACACATCAATTTAGAGCTTGAATTTATAAGTTTACATCAATTTGATCATATACCATATCAGATAGGTCATTTTTTTATTGAAAATGCATTAATTTGGTCCATTTTTAATAAAAATACATAAAAGAATTCTTTTTGATACATTAATTAGGTCCTTCCATTATGACGATGTTAAGTGATGATTATGTTATATCATTTAAGTCCTTCATTTTCTTTTTTCTTTCTTTTCCTTTTTAATAAAAATAATAATAAGAAAACTAGGGGAGCTTTGATCGGAGACTCCCCCAGACTAGGTCATGGGGGGGGGAGCCTCAATCGGAGCTCCACCCTCTACTCCCCCCTTTTTCTCTGACAACCTCACTTGGGGGGAGGTCATCGTGGGGAAAACCCCCACCGGAGCTCCTCCTTCCACTCCTCTATTTTTTCGAAAACAGAGGAAGCAGAGGGGAAGTTCTGGCGGAGGCTCCCCCTCGATTTTATTTGTCACACGAGAAACGATGTCATTTTGACTGTTAATATCAAAACGACGTCATTTCTTATTCTTATTTGAAGTTTTTAAACGATGAAACAACGTCGTTTTGATTTAGATAGTCAAGACGACGTTGTATGCCGTTTGACAGACAAAGAAAAAAAGGAAAAGAATCTATGGGGAGCCTCCACTAGAGCTCCCCCCTCCGCTCCCTTTTGTTTTCGATCTACCTCGCTTAGGGAAGAGGTCGCTCGAGGGGAGGGGGGGGGGATCGGAGCTTGGGGGAGCCCCTGATCGGAGCTCTCCTATTTTTTTTAATTTCTATTACAAACGAAAAAAAGAAAAAAGAAAATGGAAAAAAGAAAATGAAGGACTTAAATGATGTAATATGGTCCTCACTTAATACCGTAATAACAAAAGGACCTAGTTGATATATAAAAAAGAAACTCTTTATGTATTTTTAGTAAAAAATGATCAAATTGATGCATTTTCAATAAAAAAATACTTATCTAATGTGATAAAAGACCAAATTGATGGAAATTTATAAACTCAAGTACTAAATTGATGTGGCTATGCAAATTGAGGAAACTAATTAATATGTCAAGGATCTAATGTAACTTTCAAATTTAAGGGACTAAATTGATGTAAAAAAAAGTCAATGACCCACATATTTTTTTAACACTTCAATATGAGGGACCAAATTGCCAATTTACTCTTTATTATGTCCTTCTAATTACACCATCCCCAATGGAATATAAGGCGTCTCTTTTCCGGCAAAAAAATAACATATAGATAATAATAATTGTAATAATAACTATTATTATATTATTATTGTTATTATTATTATTATCATCATCATCATTATTATTAGCAAAATCGGTATCTTCCTGACGTAACACATAAGATTATATTAATCAGCCAGCACTATACCAAACCCAACTGTACGAAGAAGGAAGTTCTGTGTTGCTGTACATGTAAAAGTCCAAGGTAACGTTTCACTTATCAAAAGAAAGAAGATAATATTTTAGTCTCTAATCAATCGGTCATCGACAAGAATTGTCTTTTGCAGGTCGCAATTAGTTAGTCTTGTTGTGATATAAGCAGCTGAATTATTTACCATGTAATATTCGTTGGACTTTATAAGCGATAAAATTCATCTTCAACTCAAAGATTCGAACTGATAAATTGTAAAATTCAATTTCTTATAAATTTATGATCTACTATTTAACTTTTTTCGCGAGGGATTCTACACTCAACACGTTTCATCATAATTCAACGAGTAGCCTATATTTGTCAGGATATATGCTGAGTTTTCGGGTAGTAATTTGTTGGTATTATCCTCAATCTCATGTCATTAGAATACGAGTGGCAATAGAAGATGATGTTGTGTATGTGTGTTTAGTGTATATAATAGTCTTCCAATTGAAGAAAAGTTGGTTGAAGACGGCCACAAACATTGAGTGACAAAGTGGCCAACCCCCCCCCCCCCCCCCCCCCCCCCCCTCTCTCTCTCTCTCTCTCTCTCTCTCTCATCATGATCGTTCACAGACCAAATGGAAATGCAAAGAAAACATAGAAAAAGAAGAAAAGGATAAAAATTTATAAAATCCCAAAAGGTAAAAGGTGGGGAAGGGAAGGAAGGAAGGAAGGAGGAGAAGAAAAAAGTTAAATTCATACGGAGCAAAGAACTACTTTCAAAGCTCTCGTCTTCTAGACACAGAGAGAGAGAGAGAGAGAGAGGACAGAGAGGATTCTGCTTAAACAAAGAGGATTTCTTTTCGCTTTTGGGGTTGCAGAGAGATCATCTTATGTGGTCTTACAGGAAGGGGGAGGGAGGCTGAAGGAGGAGGAGGAGAAAGAAGAAGAAGAAGAAGACATCTCCTCCCCTCTCTGTTGTTTCTTGCCCTGTTTCTCTTTCTGCTCAAGCTTCAGCCTTTCTTCAAGGTTTTCTGGAAGACTGATAGCCCCATAAAGGTGAGAATCAGCTGAGTTTTGGTTCTTGGGTTCAGTTTCAGGTGATTTTGGTTTCTGGGTTTGTCTGAATTCGACTGAATTCTGTCAGGAAATTGGCATAGTGATTGTTGGGATTTCTTGATGCATTTGCTTGTCTTGGTTAGGTGGGGTTTGTTTGGCTCAGTTTCTCTCCTTGGATTCCTTTTTCTTGATTGGCTACTAATTACCCCCTTTCACTGTTAAGTCATGACCGATCCTCTGTGCTAGAATTTGCCTCCCTTATCCTCCCTTGTCCTCTCCCTCTCTCTCTCCCCCCCCCTTCAGATGTTAGTCTAATTGGTGAAAAGGCTCATCCTTTGCTTGGAAAATTTCTGTTTTTCATGGCAGACATGCTTGTACCAAGGCAGCACATAGCGCTGGTGAGGTTATAAAACAAAAATATACATATGCATACACGTGGATATTAATATATAATAAGCTTCACAGATACTGATACGATGTATTATCGGGTTTGGCAGTATGTAGTTGTATTTATTATCCCAATTTCCATGCTCTAGTTTTTGGCCTCTAGCTGTTAGTATCCTGGGGGAAAAGGCAACAAACTTTACATATTATGCAGTTGATCTAGTCAGTTGAAAAAGTTCGCGAGCTTCTCGAAATCGATCTGCGAAGAAGTCTGATATTGTCTTTATCGGCCTGCCCATTTTGGGGGTGCTGCCTTCTTCTATTTCTAATTATAGAATTTGTCTCATGGGAAATGGGATCTGTCTCGGTAAGTCGCAACCTGACTTAAATAGATCTAGTTTCCGTGAGGAATTTCCTGACTTGTTTTGTCTTTTCAAGTGTGAGTATCGCAGTGATGTAATTCTGCTTAGATTGAGTGGTCTTTTGATTGTATAATTTACAAACACCGGGCTTCTTCTGTTTGTTCCGTTTGTTCGTAAAAGATAAT